>NW_025860903.1:125343-188802 GCF_002878395.1 Capsicum annuum
ACATATCAGCAAGTTAAGATTGAGCACCAAGAACCTAGTGGGTCCATACAGGAGTTCAGTATTCCTATATGGAAGTGAGAGAAAGTGAATATGATTTTATGATCGGTTTGCCTCGTACCCGTTATCAACATAATTCTATTTGGATCATCGTAGATAGGATGATCAAATTAGCTCATTTCTTGCCAGTCCATACCTCTTACAGTTGAGGACTACACCAAACTCTATCTCAGAGAGTTGGTCAGGTTGTACGGTGTTCCCTTATCTATCATATCAGATAGAGGTACCCAGTTTGCCTCTGACTTTTGGAAAGCATTCCAAAAGGGTCTTAGTACCCAATTCCATCTCAGTACAACCTTCCACCCTCAGACAGATGGTCAAGTAGAAAGGACCATTAGACTCTTGAGGATATGCTGAGAGAATGCGTTGCTGATTTTAAGGGTAGTTGGGATGACCACTTGCCTTTGATTGAATTTGCATATAATAACAACTATTATTTCAGTTTCTGGATGGATCCATTTGAGGCTCTCTATGGTAGAAGATGTAAATCTTTGATTGGTTGGTTTGAAGTAGGTGATGCCGCAGTAGTAGGGTCTAACTTGGTGTTTGATGCCCTAGAAAAGGTTCAGTTGATCTGAGAAAGGCTTAGGGCTACCCAGATCCGACAGAAGTCGTACGCAGATGTGAGGAGAAAGGATCTCGAGTTTGAGGTCAGTGATTTTGTGTACTTAAAAATCTCTCTCATAAAGAGTGGGAAGAGATTCAACAAGAAAGGGAAACTCAGTCCCCGATATGTAGGTCTCTTCAGAATTCTCATTCATTTCAGTAAGGTAGCTTACGATCTTGAGTTGACTTTAGATCTAGCTTCAGTGCACCCAACGTTCTATGTCTCATTGTTGAAGAAGTGTATTGGTGATCCAGCTGTAGTTGTTCCCTTAGAAAGCATAGATGTTTAGAACAGTCTTTCCTATGAGGAATTTACAATCGAAATCCTTGATCATTAAATTCGTAGACTAAGGAACAAAGAATTTCCACTAGCCAAAGTTCTTTGGAGGAATCAGTCCGTTGAGGAAGCCACTTGGGAAGCAGAAGAAGATATGCGGACCAAGTACCCTCATCTTTTCTTCGTGAATTTAGATTCGGTTTAAGGTACTAAACTTCTTAATATTTCTCTCTATCATGCTCAGTTTCAGTTGCACACCATGTTCATGTCAGCCGTACATTTACAAATTAGTTCAGTTATGCATTCCATGCATCAGATATGCATGTTCAGTATGTAAGCTCAGTCCATCAGCATTCCTCAACTTAACCAGTCTCATTCGAGGATGAACGATCCTAAGGGGGAGATATTGTAATACCCCATATTTCCTTAGCGTAATCTAAGTCCTAATAAATGAGTATTCATGTACAAAATTTTTGAAACACTCAGTATTTTTCAGCTTAGAGCCTGCTATTGTGTAGGAAATTTAATTAGCTTTCCAACGATATAAAATTCGTCCAAATATGATAACCGGGTAAGAAGTTATGGCGATTTTAAGTTTTAGTTGTTAAACGCCATCGTTTTGACCCTTAGTACATCGCGGAGCCAGTGTAAATGGCGATTGGTAATTTCTAGTGAGGTATTGCGATCCTGGCTCGTTGCGCCAGAGGCCAGATTGGCATTTGTCATTTTCCAGTGTTGCAGCGCGATGCCACCACAGCGTGGTATTTGTCCAGGTCCCAGTTTTCCCTTTTCCAGTGGCTTGGCGCGATAGTGGCGCATCGCGTCAAGGTAAAAAATTAGGATTTCAGTTTTCATCTTGTGTTTTTAAATCCGTTTAAGGATATTTGGGTCTTTTTCCTAAGCCTTAAACTCATCCTAAACACAAAATTTAACCCCTAAACTCCCCAAGTAGTCACTATTATTCAATTTCACCCAAATTAAAATAACCCTTTTCTCAAAAACAAAAACCCTTGCCTCTAAATTACAAGGTCAAATCTCAAGAATTCACCATCAACCCTTACGAATTCGTCTATCTAGGCATATTAGATGTTCATTCATGGATTCCTTTTATCCACGGAGTCCAAGTAACCTATTTAAATCACAAAGTCTTGATCTTTTCAAGTTATTTGATTTTAAATTACTATTTCATCCATGAATCTCCATGTACTATTAATTTTATACCATGTTTCAATGAAATTATTGTTATTATTCTATCCTCCATGTTTAAATGGTATTATTTATTGACTTAAACCATGACTTAGTGTTTTCCATGTTAAATCCATGATATTTATACAAATTCCATAGTATTCCCGTGATTTGACTAAGCTATGAGCTACAAGTGTTTGATGAAATGCCTATAAGAGTAAATGTTTTATGAAAGCCTTCATGTTATATCCCCCAAGTTTTAGTCTCATTTTAATATTGTTGTTTTGAGTCCTGGGGGTATTGAATACCCAAAAACCATAGCTGTTTACTTAGTCTAGTCTCTGTATATTACATAATAGTGTTCAGAATATACTATAAGAATTATCAGAATAGTCAGATATTAGTCATTAAACTCAGAACAGTCTAGTATGTCAGTGTCTTTCAGTTGGGAGTATGATTTAGCATCTAGCGAGTGTAAGGATGGCGGCTTCCCCGTCAGATAGTCAAAGTCGGTAGTAGCAGTCCCTATACTCTAGAACTACGTAGCCAGCGTAGCCTATGAGAAGTCACCCGTTAGTTTAGGTTTGACATCTCGCAGGGGTCACCCATCAGAATAGGCTTGACACCCTTCGTACTTAGGGACAACCCAGTATACTAGACTAGTGGATCCATATAGCCGACATTAGTACCCGTGGCACGGTATTAACACCCTTCCAACTAGAGTTACAGGTTGGACCCCGATTAGGTCAGATTAGGTTATGTTGGTTAGATGATACCTCGCATAATCTCAGATACAGTCTTAGTCCAGTAATCAGTTCAGACATTAAGTGTCAGTGTTGTTTAACCAAGGCATACAGATACCGGATATTTTAGTCTACAGATTTTACTCAGTCCATGTTATACGCTAGGTCATGCGTCCCTAGTGTCTATAGATTTTCACATATCTTCAGTATTTACAGACTTTCATGTATACTCAGTATATACAGATTCTCTATATTTGTAATATCTACAGATTTTATGTTCTCTATTCAGTACTCCATGCTTTACAAGCATATTAAGTTAATTATTATTCATATTCATGAAGCCATGCATATTATCCTACTTCATTTAGCATACCAGTACATTCAAAGTACTGATCGCATACCTCTCTTTTGTTCTATGATGTATTATATCATAGGTAATGAAACTCAGTTCTTGGACCATGCTTAGACTTCACATCTTAGGCTATTAGCAGTACAGTAGCAGTGGTGAGTCCTCATCATACGAGGACAGACTATTTATTTCATGTCTCAGCTTCGTAGTTAGTTAGAGTTAATTGGGGCCTGCCCCATCAACTCTTATACAGTCTTACAGTTTAGAGGCTTTTCAGACACTACAGTCAGTTAATTATTCAGTTTATCAATATTTTTCTCAGATTCATACAGTTGTTTTCCTTCTAGATTTATATTTCAGTATTAATTTAGTTATTAAAACCTTATGGCATATTAATGTTCTTCCGTATTAATGATCATGTTATCCAGTGCTCACAATAGGTACCAGCTCATGGGTAAACTTGTCGTCCCTCAGGATTGTAAGCACCGTGTGACACTAAGGGTGTACTCTCGGGGCATTACAATCAAGGAGAGTTTAGCGGTAACGTGTATGGCGATACCCTATTATGTTGAGCGTTGTGATCGTAGATTTAGTGTGAAGATATGTCCTCAAGTCTAGGATTGTGAATTTTATCTAAGGGAGAGATGGCGAATTAAGGTAGTTCTCTTTTCTTGAGGTGTCCAGTTTCAGGAAGGAGTCATGACAAAATCTATTCCTATTCAAGCAAGCTCCTCCTATTTCAATTTAATTAGGATATTCTACCAATGTCTTATATATTGCAGTAGTGCCTATGCCATCATGCTTGGACCTAAAAAAATATGTTTCTATTAGTCACCGAATCATCCTATGTCAGGTTTAGCTAAAACAATAAATTTTATGCAAACTCATGTCTATCGTAGCTTTGAAAATGAGAAGAAATAGCTTCAAGTGGTAATCCTTGTCTCATTTATTGACCTCTGGAGTTTCGCCTTCATGTTATACAACTCATGATATATGCTCACATATTTCTCACTGTGCCTAGTCCTAGGAACTCATGTTGTGTAAGTTTACGTCTGAACGACTCTCTGTTTATGATCCAGACACTTTATAGATGGAGCACTTCATGTCTATTGTGTTGTATTTTCATCTCATATCCCACTTTGAATATTGCAATAAGTATATGTTATAATCGAATAGTGTTACTCCTTTTCTTGATGCATATGCTTGAGTCCCTCAATGATCCTCCAAATGATAATATGATAGTTGTTATGGAAGAGTAGTAGTGACTTAGGAAAGGAGGATAGATGTTCTTAAATGTGAAAATCTTGATTTAATCTCTTTAGCAAAGGTTATTGGTTGGGGGAAGAAGAGGATGGACTTTCGTTATGAGAAATAGTTAGGAAGGAGATATATGGTGAAAATTTTTGTGAAAGTGATTGAATTTGCTGTCTTAGTTGGGGGAAATCCATAAAGTGGGTGTAGTAATGATAGGCTTGAATGTTGTAATTGATGAAAACACAACCCGTATACTATATGGTTAGTATTCCCTGAATTAAAACCCAATGGTATTTGATGGTAGTGATAAGGTGAACTAATATTCTTATATGGAGTCCCATAGCTTAAACTAGCACCTCTTTTCTCCCAATTAGGCTTCAACCTAGAAGTACCATGTAGTGGGACTCAAACTCTTGTGGTTAGCTATGTGATGGTAGAAATGTAAGATGGAAATGATGAATTATGTTGTTTAATGTTAGGCATAGCCGAGTAGGGTCTTTAAGTTTAAGTCTATTCGTTGCATCATGAAAGATGGAGAATGCTTCTATCCCTATCTTCCACGAAACCTCATTTCATGATTTAAACCAATGTAAATCAGGCCTATTATCAACAAATCAACTCATGCCTTATGTTGTGATGATTATGATTCATAAAACTCACGTGCAAGATCATCCCTATGTAAAGTCTCACTACCTCATGCTTCGGGCTTACACGTTTCACTAGGGGTTATCATGAATCTCATTTGATGCCTTTGCATATTCTATTGAGGAAAAATGTTCAACGTGAGATAACGTTCTTATTCTACACTTTAGACCTTCAACAAGTCCCTACTCATTATTCGGGGATGAATGATCCCAAGGGGGAGATAATGTAACACCCCGTATTTTTGAGCTTAAAATCAGACCGTTGTTCCTATGTGTGTAAACTTTAATCCCATGAATCATATTTAAATTCATGCGATATGATCTTTATCCTAGTATGTGAAGTGATTATTAGGTGAAAAATATTGATGGAAATCACTTAGAGCAAAGTTGAGCTAAAGCATTTGAATCGTCTACAGTTTGGTATTCGATTCTACAAGGGTCAACTTTGAATGTATACAACTTCTGATATATGTAGAATTTTCAGCTCAAGACCCACCAAAGTGTAGATAATTGAGTCATCTTTCCAACGATACCAATTTTTCCTTGATCCGATACCTGAGCGAAAAGTTATAATCATTTCTGTCAGAACCAGTAAGTTACCGTGATAGTGGCATATCACGGTAAGCTCCAAAAGTGGGATTTTTCTTAAAAATTTAATTTTGAAGGGAATTTTAGACTTTTTACCATAACCCCAAGTCATGTTAAAAACTGATTAAAATGTTATTAGGGCATTATATACCCAAAATTGCTCAAATCCATCAAGAACAAAACCCTAACTTCCCTCCCAAAAGATCAAGAATCCATCTTTAAGTTCAAGATTTCCAAGAAACAAATCAAGATTCTGATCCTATTCTTCAAACTAAGTAGTTTAAGGTATGTGGGAATACCCTAAACTCCATGGGCATAAGTTTTTCTTGTTTTTTATCAAGTGCAAAGATCTATAATTTGTTTACGAAGAATGTTTGATATTATTTCAAAAAACATATATCATGGAATTGTTTTGATGAAAGCATGTGTTGTCTTGAACTGATTTTTGTGAAATTTAAATGTAATTATGTATATATATATGATTTCGTTTGTAATGAAAGGTTTAATGGAGAGCATGATTTATGAGACCTCCCTCTCAATGTGGATTTTTCTTGATTTATACGATATGTGGTATTCACTTGCATGTTTTGAACTTCATTGTCAATTGATGGTTATCCAAACTTGGGTTGAGGTTGTTTGTGAATTGATGATAGGGAGTTTTTTTTGTCTTAACTATACCCTTTGCATGAAAACGAAGAAGTACATGAAATTAAATAATTTACATGGCCACCGCATGTTTAAGTTATAAATATTTTGGGTGGTTATTTGCATGTTTAGAATGAGAAGGGTTGTGGAATTGATATGAATGACTTACAAGTCTGGGTGTGATGATACCCGATGATAGCTTTCCCTTAATAGAATAAGTGTTGAATTTTGTGAGTACATGAAAGTATGGTTTTAAAGAATTAAAAATTTAAGATTAGAGGGGGTTAGATGGTTACCCGAATAAAGCACGAGTCATAAGACTCAATGCTGGAAATCGTGACTTATCGACACGGGGTTACGATACCCTTCTTTATGGTTTGGTGTACCTTGATTCATCTAGTCCCAACTTGGGACTAAGGTTAGGACCCCTGCTTTGTTGACTGGTGCACTACCATGACATGTTGATTGATTGGGAATATAACACCATGTTGTGTGGTCTTGCGTGTCTACCTTACTGATACTGTAATCCTTGCAGAAAACTTGGATTGGGGGCTTGACCGTCGAGTCAAGGGCGGATCCCATATAGCCCGTGGGATAATTTGGATTATAGGGTGTACCATCTAGCCCAGAAATAAGTAGAGAATGAGTTACGATTTCCAAGAGATTGTTGAAGCTCTTATCAGTATGACCATGTGTTTCTACTAATGCATTATACTCATTGTTTTATGAAAATGCTCTCATTATGTTGTGCAAAAACATGCTATTTTGGGTTGTTTCACATACCAGTACAATTGTATTGATCCCCTATATTTCAGGATCTGAGATTCAGTCTTGGGATCTTGCTAAGAAGTAGATTGATTTTGTCAGAAGTTGTAGTTGGTGAGCCTCCCTTATTTCGGAAGGCCTTGTTATGGGACATTGTTATATTATTTAGGTTTATGGTTCAAATAAGGGCCTTGTCCCAATTTTAGATAGATGTTGGTTCATATTGTTAGAGATTTCGCAGACTGGTGTCATGTGTTTTGAATGTTATGAACTAAATCCCGTATTGTTCAGTTGAAGTAAGAGAATGACCATGTTTCCATTTTGTTATATTTTCGTCATTTCTTTATAGTGTATGAATACATGATTTCCTAATAGAAAAGGTCATTCGGGCCTTCATGGTTCGGGATGCTCGTCATGTCTAGGGCCTTGGTCCGGATCATGACAGTTTGCTATCCCTTGGCATCATGTATTCCTCTTTTGATGTTAATATATAAGTAGGGGTCACTAAATTCCTCACCAGTGTGGTGTAATAAAATTTGTTAAAAAACGTTTTGGTAATTTAAATCAATGACCTCTTAATCATACGACACGACAATAAAGCTACCTTTAAAAATAGGAAAAAGGCTCAAATATGCCACTGAACTATCAGAAATGATTCATTTATGCCATCCGTTAAAAGTTAGGCTCATTCATGCCATCACCGTTATAAAACCGGTTCATCTATGCCATTACTTTTTAACTGTGGTTTTTAAAAAACAACTTTGCTACGTGGCCTCTTATTAGAAGTCCATGTCATTAAATTAGACCCACTAAAATTTTTTGATCCATTAAAAAGAATCCACCCACACCCAATCTATCACCTTAACCCACTTTAATATTACTCTTCCAATGTATTTATGTCCACATATTTCTAGAAAAATATTCATATATGCACATAAATAGTGTCTGCATGAGTAGGTACCAAACAACACTCAAAACTTCACAAGTTGAAGCCAAATAAAGGGTACGAAACAACACTCATAAAACTTTTTTTACTCGTAGATCCAAGAGTGAAGGCTACTTTGCCACTCTACAACACTTTCTAGAAATCAAAGCACATTTTCTTCTTCGCGCTCTCAACAAAATCACTTCCATGAATAACGTTCCTGCACAATTACGAATGTCCTCAATAATAATGCAACAACCAGTTTGTTAATTCTGTAAGACGTAACGCAACAACCAATTTGTCAATTCTGTAAGAAGTAAAACGAAGTCACTATTGCTATGGAGATTTAAAGCGTACGTTGCAAGACTCCAAGGTTAACCTCTGAGTTAAATTTAGTATTAGAGGATTCAATCATTGTCTAACAATGATTGAGTCCTCTGAATATCGAATCCACACAGAGGAGAACCTTAAAGTATAGTGGTCCAAGCAGGTAAGGGAAGACACGAGGAGCTCTTCTATGTCCTCAAACTTATGGTTACTAAGCTAATGACAAATAATATCAATACATAAGAGCGGAATCGAAAAGGATCCATATTTTTTTCAAGATAACATGCAGACTGAAGAACCTAAAATAGAATATAACATTTTCCACTCAATCTAACAAGGATGAGGATTGTTATCGGTTATGTTCTCTATTCGCAGCTAGAGGTCCCGAGACAATGATAGACTGGCCTACAAGGATAAGGATTGCTATCGGTATAACAAAAGGAATCTACTTTTTGCATACCAAAGAAAACATAATACATGGTAATCTTACATCAAGCAACATACTGCTTGATGAGCAAAACAACCCAAAGATTACAGATGTGGGACTCTCCATGCTTATGACTATTGCTGGAAACACCAACGTGATAGCCACTGCAGGCACGCTAGGTTATCGTGCACCAGAACTCTCCAAAATCAAGAATGCAAGTACCAATACTGATGTCTATAGTCTTGGAGTGATCATTTAGAGCTCTTAACTGGAAAATTCCCTAGCGAGGCTACGGATGGTCTTGATTTGCCACAGTGGGTAGCTTTCATTGTGAAAGAGGAGTGAATTAATGAAGTGTTTGATGTTGAACTTATGAGGGATGCACCTAATATTGGTGATGAGTTGCTTAATACATTGAAATGGCTTGGCACTGTGTCGATCCCACACCAACTGCTCGGCCAGAAGCTCCGCAAGTACTACAGAAATTGGAGGAGATAAAACCATACCTGATGTTGGACTAAGGGTCTTTGGAAATTTAGGCTATTTGATGATAGTGTGGAAAGATGATGTGATATTAAATGGGTGTGGGTCAGATATTTAAAGGATCGGGTATTAAATGGGTTTCATGTTTTTTATTTTAATTAATATTAATTTATTTTACTTAATGACGTGGACCTCTAATAAGAGGCCACGTGGCAAAGTGGTTTTTAAAAACCACCGTTAAAAATTAATGGCATAGATGAGCCGGTTTTGTAACGGCGATGGAATGAATGGGCTTAACTTTTAACGGATGACATAAATGAGCCATTTCTGATAGTTTAGTGGCATATTTGAGCCTTTTTCCTTAAAAATATAAATATGTATAATGAAAAAAAAGTTACCTGTATCAAAGAAGGGTAAAGTCATAATTTTAGAAGGTCTGTGTTCCAAACATGTGTTTAACCTAAAGAACGAGTATGAACTTGGCACATCAATGACCAACCAAATCATTTCCCATTATATTGGAACCAGTATTTTAAAAGGCGGGAACGTGAGGCGAGGCGTTTTAGTTAGCACAAGTGGAGGTGTAATCCTCGAGGTGATGGGGCGTAAGCCCCATGAAACTTTAAATTTTTAATTTATAATATAGTAAAGTAGTGCTAATAAGAAAAATTTATACACAATAATAGTTAAACAATTAAAACATGATTAAACAAACTCATAGAAAATAAAATTCTAATATAGTTTTACAAGTAAAAATTAAAAGAAATGCTATATTAACTACTACGTGATAATCAACTCTAACATCTTAAATTTCAAATAATAAAAGAATCACATTTTTGTAAAAGATACTTCTATCATACCATACAATTTACATCCCTAAAAGAAAATAATCATTAAACTTTATTATCATCCTCACAATAATTTTGAGATAATAAAACACAATAATTTACTTTGAAATAATAGTTATTTTGAGACTATTATAAATGATAAAATATGATAATTTTCATAGCTATGGAAATAATATAAAAAGTACCAATGAAGAGTGAAGATGTTCGACTAATTGAGTATCTTTTTTTAAAAAATGTTAAATGATATTCTCCTACACGGTACTTTCAAATAGTAAATGTGCAATACAATGACTTGCTATTTGAGTTATCCACAATCTTGTTATTTCTATAGATTAAAAAAAAATTGAGCATCATTTATTTATTAAAGAATTAAACAACCATGTCAATTAAAGAATTCGGCACATAATTTCCTAAGATTTGTTAGGCTAGAAGATTTGTTAGGCTAGCCCCACGCGGTGGGTGTTACACATGGTTAGGGCAGGGCGCTTAAGACATAAGCCTCACAGGACTAAGTCTTACCAATGCCTTGATACATTTTGCCATTACCCTGCCCTAGGGCGAGCCCCGAAACTGCTTTTTAAAACACTAGTCGGAACGAATTTTAATCATATAGACAGCCATTGAATGGGCTTAAAAGTAAGTACATCATCAATCCCATGGAACAACAGAAAACTGCAATATTAAACAACTTATAAATCAAAGCTAACCACAGAGAGCTTAAAAGATCTACCAATTGATCTGCATCCCCTACATTTGCCTCTCAACACCAAAAATGAAAATACACAATACAATCGCATTTCTTTCCTTCTACGCTGTCCACCAAATACATGATGAACTTCTCTCCACCATCTCTTTTGGGATTTGCTACCCCTCTCCTGATCTAGTAACTTAGAAGATCTGCCGTGTGTTCTGACATAAGTTCAGTTATTACCAGTGAGGTAGAAGAAGAGTGAATACAGATGGGCTGTCACTTTATATTGCAGAAACAATTGACTGTTTGCCTCATGAGTGATGCAGGTTCTGGTCACTAATCAAGTGAAGCACCTGATTTTGAATTGGATCAAACATTTCCACACTTTCAATTTATACACACCATTGAAATAAACCTCCCGTCACTGTTATGTTTCCTCTTGATTGCATTAGGGACTGGGGAAGTGCCTCCGAACTTATCTACTTTCTTTAATAGGACCAACCACCCTATCAATTTCCCAGTCATTTAGAATCCCTCTAATGCAAATATTCCACCCTCGAGGAGTCCAAGAATTTGCCACAGCGGCTTCAGGGTTGCTGCATATGGAAAATAAATCAGGGAAAAATAGTCATCAAAGGCAACATGTTTGTCAAGACTAGCCCATGAATTCCTGATAGCCCTGCAATTGATACACTGTAAGTACTGACCACTTTATCGGTGCACCATTGACTTGTCTGTCCATATTTATTCATGATCACCTCCTTTCACAATGCTTGATCTTCATTAGCATATCTCCCCAACCACTTCATCAATAAACAGCTATTGTGTAATTTCAAATTTGCCATCGTCATCTGATTACCTCCTTGTATGTGGGCTTTAAATGGTTCAGCTCATCCCAATGCTCACTTACAACAACACAACAACACAGACAATATCTGCATGGAGGCCCTACCAGTCTAATCAATGACTAAAATTTGCTTGATGTAGTTATCTGGAAAGTGAAACATTATGCAGAAAATTAGAAAGAGATATTTGAAGCATAAAAAGTCATTAAAGAATGTTGCATGTATAATATTTAAAGAATACAAAAATGTTTATTCAAGAAACGACAAAACCAAATTGTATATTGCAAATTGATTAGTCATTTTCACGAAGACACTCTATTTTTGATAAGAAAGAGAATACGTAATTATAGAGGTTGACGGATATTCATAAAACATATCTTATTTCATGAACGTGTATCTCAGTCGGTTAGAAATCTAAACTTAATAATTTGAAGTTCTAGAGAAAAAACTAAAACATGTTATAGAAACAAACAAACGAGTCCAAAACAAAAATAACCTTCTATTTGAAGGTCCGGTCAGCCCCAGCCAGCACCCAAGTCCAAGACATCACCATATACGTCCATATATATTAAATATATATGTCAGTTACTTACTCAAGGACACCTGGTTAACCTCCATATTTAAATCTTCTAAAGATGTCATGTCCCAACTTATGTGTGACTTCCACTTCAAGCACAAACTGCTCTAATGTGTTGCGAAGTATTATTTAAGACAACAGCGAGAAAAGGTTTTTAAGATTACCTCTTCTATCATAATGTCCTTGACTTTTGTTGACTTGGATGATCTACTACTACAATTTTCCTGGGATAATCTGGTTCAACAGAGTTAATGAGAGAGAGGACAGAAGGGAGTAAAAAAGAACAAAAATCAATTGACAGTAAATTTGTGTCTAATGATGATCTTGCAAATAAGAGAGAGTAAGAAATGCATAGTCTTATACGGAAGCTCAAGGAGTCATGTTATTGCCACTGAATACCCAGTAATCTTCCGGTTTCAAATTCATGCGAAGGTTCCAAGCAGCCTTATTTTATAATGCTTTGCTTCACATGGCCAAGTCAAAGCAACAAGAAATTATCAGCACGACATTCATAAACCAGGTGCACTCTATTATGGTAATGAAGAGAAACAAAACATGACATGCAAATGATTCCACTTAGAAGAAAATAGATACATGTATTCCTATCTTATAGCGTCCCAATAAGATAACACTTGTTCTTCAAGTTGAGCACTACAATGAAGAACTTGATATGATGACCCAAGTAATGACAACGACAGCAATAGAGTCACAAAAGCATAGTAAAGACAACTACTAAATAACACCACTGAACTGTATGAAAGAAATATAGAGAGAATGGTGTTAAGAAAGCCAATGAGCCTGACAATGGATGCAGATAGGTGTTGGATACATCATTTCGAAGGAAAGTTCAGCTTCGATTTGCTTCCATAGGCTAAATATAGCAAGAAGCTGTTCATAGAACTAGGTGTTCTAGATACAACATCAACCCTCCAGGTAAGACAATCTGGACTAACTGCAAGTACACTTTTTTTTTGATGAAGTAATTGGTTCTGTTCATGGCATCCCAAGGATGCAAGGTAGTTAGAAAAGAGTGAGCACAAGTGTGTTAGCTCTAGTACATAACCATAGTGCAAATAAAATCTAAAAAGCTATCAAGGTAATCCATTGGGGACAAAAAGACCCAACTATATAAATACAAAAGACATCGCCCTTTGAGCATGGTTTGGCTAGTTGAGAGACCATCAAAATATCTTCTGTTCCTTTCATTTCAAATAGTCCAAAAGATGGCAGCCGGTATCATCTGCTGGTATCGTCTTCCTGAATCTTCTTGATGGTGCTGTCAACTATCCAGTGGCTCTCTGATAGTGTTAGGCATTATCCACCTAAGGCAAGAAAGATTGAGGAACATGTACCATATGTCTGCTCCTTGCAAGGTTGTCCTCTATTAGACAGGTTTCAAAAGTTGTTGTCCGGCTGAAGCAAACAACTTTAGATGGAAGTTTGACCTTCCAGATTAACTTCTAACGCCAATTGTCAGTGAGAGCCTGTAAGAGTTTGAGCAAATCCTCTACTTCCCATTTTGTGAGATCCTTCTGAAAGTTGGATCCCCAAAATTTTTGTTTCTGTATTCTCGCACAGTTGCATCTGGATCTGTAGCTTTTTTGAATAATGTAGGGAAACCACTCTTTAGAGCGCCGTTTCACATCTATCCTTCCAGAACTTGACGTGTCAACCATTCCCAGCTATCAGTTGATGATTCTGTGAGAATTCATCCCAAAGTCTGATTATGCTCTTCCAAACTCCTATACCGTGAGAGTCCCTTACCTGATCAATACCCCAGTGGTCTTGACTTCCATGCTTTGCCTTGATCACTTATTTCCAATGACTCTAGTCCTCTTGTGTATATCTCCATAGCCACTTCATTCGCAGTCATTTATTGTGATTGGCTAGGTCTCTGATGCCTAACCCACCTTGGTGCCTTGGCAATATCACTTTATCCCATTTGACTAAATGGAATTTGTGCTTAGTGTTGTTCACTTCCAATAAGAAGTTCCTCCTAAGTTGATCTAGTTTCTCCAAAGTCTTGTTTGGCATGGGAAATAGTGACATGGAGTAGATTGGAATGTTACTAAGAACACTGTTGATTAGAGTCAACCTGCCACCCATGGAGAGGTATTGCATTTGCCAGGATGCAAACTTCTTCTCAAACTTCTAAATGACTCCGCTCTAAATGGTAGATGATTTAAATTTTTCCCCAAGTGGAAGTCCTAGGTAGGTGGTTGTGAATTATCCAATGTTGCAACCTAGCATCTATTCCAATTCCTCCATAATGTTCACCACATTAACTGAATACATGACACTTTTAAGCATGTTAATGTGGAGACCTGAAAGAGGTTCAAAAATAAACAAAGTTAGATTCAAAAAAAAAACACCTGAATTCTGTTTGCCCCACAGAAAATTAGGGTGTCACCTGCATAAAGTAGATGAGAGATGTTTACTGGATAACTGCAGATGCACTGATTGGGAAATGAATTCAATTACAATAGAATAACATACTAGACAATATAGAAAAAATCATCACTCAATTTTACGTTAGTCTTGGGAAGATGAGTTGATCTGAGGTAACTAAGAGCAATCTACATTGCGCTATCTTACGCCTCAAAAACCAAAAGCGGGATTTATTAGGCTATAGCATGGCCCAGTTTTATGCCACAGAATTTGCTGTTTGATTTGCGAGTCCAAGTCATTACATATATTTATCAAATGACTTGGACTTGGACTAAGAATCCTCAGGATACACAACATCAGTCTACTTATGAATTGGCTATTGAAGTTCCACAATAAGCAAGAATTGATGTGGAAGCAATTGATTGGATTAAAATATGGAATAGGAAACTCAGGATCACAAAGGTTCCTAATAATTCTCAGAGCACAGAGCACATTAAACTGGCAGATGGTAGAAACAATCCTATTCAAGCAAGACAGATGGATATGAAATACACCATTTAAGGAGCAACTTCCCAAGATTTTCAGATTTGCAACTAACCATTGTGCAACAGTAGAAGTGTCTTAGTCTACACAAGGAGAAAACCCTTTGAAAAGGCACTATTATTCATACATTGCAAGTTTACAGCTCAGATTTGGTACATGTTTTTGAATTTATTTTAACTCAAATGGCGCATGTTGGACTCTCGAAAAGTACTGCTGCTGGGTTTATCTTTTGTTGAAGCAAATACACTTAAAAAAAGGCTTTAAAAATGAAGCAGAAAGTAGTACCGGTCATCAGTTGGTTTGCTTTTAGAACTTCAATTTCTGGTGTGACCAAGATGAACCTATTCTACAAAGCCACACATCAACAAAACTGACATCATATAAAAAAATCCCTATCTGAAATATGCTACTCCTGTCTGATAATATACACAGGATTCAATTTCCCATAGACAACAAAATATCCTCTACCAAACTATGACAAAGTTACACATGGATGCATGATCATGGAAAGCTCTACTGTGTTCATCTCAGTAACTAAAGTTACCAGCATTAAAAGCACAGTGCTGAAGTATAAGATAAGACATGGGCCTCTTTTGCCCCAAATTCTGAAAATAACAAGCAGAGTTTACACTTAAAAGTTAAAATCCATATTCTAAAACAAAGAGAATTTCAAACAGAGCCATGACTACAAAAGAAGAAATACTTCACTCCATGTTCTAAATTTGTTGACATTAATATATGGAGTACGACTCTTTTCGAATAGCAATGAAAATTTGTATCCCCTATAAATTTTAAACAAGTTCTACTTCAACAAAGCATCCGGAACTCTTAGATCGGAAACTACCACAAAGATTGTTTCCAGAGCAATTTCTAAGTTGCACGAAGTTGTTATTTATTCTCAAAAGCTAGAAAATGACAATACATGAAGATAACTAAATAGCATTGGAAACGATATTCCTAAACTTATAATGTTTACACATAAGGGAAACTCACACTATTTATCATATCAAGAGAGCAGTAATATCTGATTTCCAAGATATAGAAAGAGTGGAAAAACAATCAAAATATCAAAAGTGATGTACCTCCTCAATAAGCCTGCCTGAAAGCCCACGCTGCGTTCTAATTGCCATATTTCAGCTTCGGCAATTGCATTGGATGCCATTTCATTTGAGGTGATAAATGAAAACTGTATCAAAATTATAAAATAGCCGAGTAAACCAATCGAAAGCAATATTTATTTCTTGTTTTCCGCGTTAAGCTCTGGTATCATGTCAAGGACGGAACGATTCTCACTTACAGCCTTAACCAATAACTCAGTTGTAGTTGCATCAAACGAGAAGCCCCTTCCATCCATTTCCTTCATGAAAGATGCTATTTCACTAATTTTGTTGCACCTGAGAAATCCTTGCACAATAACATTATAAGTGATATTGTCTGAAGGACAATTGTAGTCTTCCATTTTTCTTAGAATACATTTAACTTCATCAAACAACCCATTTAGACAAAATCCATTTATCATTACATTGTATGTTCTCGCATCTGGAGGCAATCTGATGAAAGAAAGCTTCTCAAAAAATAGCATGAGCTTCATCGAGTTTACCATTTTTGCACAATCCATTAATGACAACATTGTAAAATTCAATATCGATATCTTCTTTATTTATTTCCAACTTATTAAAGAGTGACATAGCTTCTTGAACAAGTCTATACCTAAAATAACCATTGAGCAAAGTACGGTGAGTGGATGAATTAGGTACACGCCCCCTAGATAGCATCTCGACATAAATATTTTTTGCATCGCCAATTCTTCCAACAACAAACAAACCCTGCAGGATAGTATTGTAGGTAACAGTATCCGGCTTTGATCCCCTTTGAGAAATTTCACCAAACAATTGCATGGCCTCGGCCACTTTTTTTTTCTTACAAAATCCATTTATTAGTATGTTATAGCTAAAAATGTTAGGCTCAATGCCCTTATCTATCAAGATATCAAAAATTCTCTTTGCTCTATATATTTGACCACGCAAACAATATCCATCCATTATCACATTGTAGGTGATTATATTAGGCTCTACACCCTTTTCGACCATGTGTTTCATTACTTCCTCGGCATCTTCGACTTTCCCTTCTTTGCATAGTCAATCTATTAGTATGTTGAAGGTGGGCACATTTGGATAAATATTAAGATTCACCATCTCAGAGAACAAAGTCTTAACCTTTTCCCACTGACCAAGCTTACAAAAACCATCAATTATTGAACTATAAATGACTATGTCTGGAGGAATGCCTTTCTGCTTCATCTCGTTCAGAAGGTTGCTAGCAACATCTAAGTTTCCATCTTTGCAGAGGGCATCAACAACAATACTATACTTAAATATGTCGGGCTTAATTTTCTTTTTTTTTTTTCCATTAGCTGGAGTAAACTTAAGGTCTTCTGAGCATGTCCCCTTTTGCTGAGCCCATTCATGACGGTTCCATACATGACTCGATTGGGCTCACAAATATTCTCCATCACCATTTTTTTAAACAATTGAACAACATCTTTGACATTATTTTCAGCAAATAATCCCGTAATTAAGGTGATAAAGGTGACAACATTGAATGGAATGTCACTATTCACGTAAATGGGTAACACAGAAAATGCAATATCAGAACGATGCATCAGGCAATAACTGTTAATCACACTACAAAAAATGAACCCATTAATTTGGATACCCAATTTCTGCATATCTTGAAAAAGAGAAACGACAGAGGAGTAATGCTTCATACTTAGCATAGTTTTAAATAGTTGACAGAATACGGGAAGAGAAGGAAGAGGATTCATTCTGACCATTCTACGGAAGAAATTAACAACATCATCTAAACATTTTACCTCATTATCAACATTAATGTATAATGAAGAATAAAATCTAATTGCAGAAGGAGTATTGGGAATAATAACATTGCTTTTTTTGCGCAGACAAATACCTCTTCTCATCTTCAATGCCGGCTAACAGCAACTTGTTGACCTAATTTTAGCTGAGAGTTTATCCGGTAAATTAATTAAGTGTGATAAAAAATTTCAAAACAAAACAAAACAAAAAAGGCAGAAGTGTCAATTTTAAGATTAATGTTAATGATATTAATTTTGAAATCCTCAAATTTTTATTATTTACACAAAGATTTCTACCCCATATTTATACAAAGATCCCTACGCCATCACCATCACTCTTCCTCCACATCCTTTTTGTTGTCGCCCTCTTCCTCTATTATCACTATTACTACCATTAGCACCTCTTCCAGATTCACTATTATTTCCTCCCTCTATATAACTATTGCCTATTTTTTTTCTTCTCTACTACCATCGCTATCAACACCACACCAAATGTCATCTTCTCACTTGGCGTCACCACCAGCACCACCACCTTCATTTTTACCATAAATATCACTTTTTTATGGTCTCCTCCTCCAATCAAATCTTTTTTTAGAAATTAAGTAAGTATCAAAGTTGCTGCAGCAACAGTCAAAGTTGCTGCAACAACTTCGATAATTACTACAGCAACTTTGGTAATTGTTGTAACACAACAACTAATAGTAGTTGTTGCAACAATTACCATAGTTGTTGAAGCAACTCTCATAGTTGCTGAATTTACTAAATTATTTCTTCATTCATTTTTAAAAGAAATCAAAAAATTTCGTTTTAAACTTTTAATTTTTTTTTAAAAATAGTCTATGAAAATTAAAAAAGAAAGAACGGAATGAAAAGAGAAAGAAAAAGAAAAAGAAGAAGAGAAAGAAAAAGAAGAAGAGAAGATGGAAGAAGAGTAAAATCTAGAGAGAGAAAAAAATAAGAAGAAGATCGGGAGAAAGAAAAAGAAAAGAAAGATTGAAAGATAAGAAAAGGGAACTCTAAAATTTGAAATTTGGAGTTGGAGAACTTTTTAAAAAATTTAAAAGTTTTTAAAAATTACACTTTACACCCCAATTAACTTAATCACAATTTAAATGAAGTTTTAACCTTAGCTGGTCAAAGTTGTCACCATTTTTAATTTAAAAACTTTTTGGTCACCTTCCACTTAATTTTCTCAAGTTTATCCTAGTTAGTTGGGGCTTTGGGCTGTACGTGACAGAAAAATTTTAAAATAAGGTGTGATAGAAAAGTTTTAAAATGAGGTGTAGGTGACACAAGACTTAATAATTGAGTGGAGGTGATAATCAAAATAATCCATAAGTTTTTAAATTACACTTTGATCCAAATATTAGTTAATATAATGGAAAATGAAGGGAAAAAACGTGTTTTTCTCTCTTCTCATCCATTGTTATTATCTCCCTCTTCGCGGTATTTATTGTTCATTATTGCTGCTGCTTTATTCATTATCTTCTGATTCATTATCATCATCTTATACTTTATTATCATCTTCATATTCTTCTTATTAACCATTGTTGTTGTTGTTGTTAACGCAACTTCTGCTCTTTGATCAATTTCTTATGTCAAATTTTATTTTGTACATTACTTTCAACTTTGATGTTTACTTGAGAGGAGACTTTGGTAAGTCAAATTATGCTTTTTAGTTGAATTTGTCAACTGGGTAACTGCTAGTGTGCTATTTTTTCAACAAAGCTAAGTTTTATCTTAGAGGCAAGACTAATAGAGCATCATATAAATCAAGACACAATATGATGGTATCAACTCTTGTCCATGAGGCATAACTTGTCGGCTATGTCTTGCCTCTAAGGTAAGAGTTATAAAATATCATATAAATCAAGACACGATGTGGTAGTGTCAACTCTTGTCCATAGGGCATAACTTTTTTTTGAAAGTCCTCGGACTAATTCAAGCCTCTAATGCAAGATTTATAGAACATCTCATAAATTAAGACATACTATGGTAGTGTCAACTCTTACCATGGGGCATAACTTGTTGTTTAAAAGTCCTTGATTTATAAAACATCTCATAAATCAAGACACAATGTGGTTGTGTCAAATCATGCCCGTGTAGCGTAACTTGTTGTTTAAAAGTCCTTGGGCAAAGTCTTGCCTCTAAGGAAAGAGTTATAGAACATCTCATAAATCAAAACATAATGTGATAGTGTCAACTCTTACCCATGGGCCATAACTTGTTATTTAAAAGTCCTTGGGTTACTTGCCTCTAAGGCAAGAGTTATAGAATATCTCATAAATCAAAACACAATATGGTAATGTCAACTCTTGCCCATGGGGCACAACTTGTTACTTGAAAGTCCTACTCTAAGGAAAGAGTTATAAAACATCTCATAAATCAATACACAATATGGTGGCGTCAACTCTTGTCCATAGGGCATAACTTGTTGTTTGATGGTCTTTAGGTTGAGTTATACCTCTAAGACAAGAGTTATAGAACATTTCGTTAGTAAAAAACACGATGTGTTACTGTTGACTCTTGCCTTATGTACATAGTAGAAAATTCTTGGAATGAGTCGTGCCTCTAAGGCAAGAGTTGCAGAACATATCAAAAATAAAGAAATAATGTGGTCGTGTCAACTCTTGCCCGTGGGTCATAATTTGTTGTTTGAAAGTCCTTGAGCTAAGTCTTGTCTCTAAGGCAAGAGTTGTAGAACATCTCATACATGAAAGCATAACGTGGTAGTGTTAACTCTTGCAAGTAGGGCATAATTTGTAGTTTAAAAGTCTTTGAGCTAAGTCTTTCCTCTAAGGTAAGAGTTGTATGATATTTCATAAATGAAGACATAACATAGTAGTGTCAACTCTTTCCCGTGGAGCATAATTTGTAGTTTAAAAGTTGTAACACCCCGTATTTTTGCACTAGAATTTAAATCGTCGTTCCTACGTCAATAAACTCTAAACCCACAACTTACATTTGAATACATGTGCCATGATCATTATCCTAGTGAGAATATTTCTTACAAGGTGAAAAGTTTTCATAGGAAGCACTTAGAGCAAAGTCGAGTTGAGTACACTTTTATCGATTGAGTTTTTGTATTCGATCCTTCAAGGATCAACTATAAACAAGTGTACCTCCAAGAATATTTTGATTCAAGTGTCCTACTATATATCAAATGAAAGGTCTCTGAGTCTTTTTTCAATGTACTTAGTAAAACCTTAATCTAATATCGAAGTGGAAAGTTATGCTTATTTTACCTCAACATGTCCATCTATCAACAAGGAGGTGATAAGCCGTTAACTAAGTGACGACTTATCAGCCAAGTCATTAGCCTTAACAAAATGTTATCAACTTTAGCTATAAAGTGATGACTTGAGGTGATAAGTCATCAACTAAGTGACGACTTATCAACCAAGTCGTCACCCATAATCGTCTAAGCTATAAAAGTAACGACTTGAGTTTATAAGCAATCAACTAGTTGATAAGTTATAAACTCAAGTCATCAACTAAAAATTTCAGCAATTCTTATTCAGTTTCGTAGGAGTATTCTGGTCTTTTCCTCACCTCAAACCCTACCCCTCCCACAACTTAAAGCATCATAAGGCATTATTTTTCCTCATATTCAATTACATAGCACGTTATTTCTTCTCCCACTCTTATGAACATATGATTAGGGTTTCTTCCCAAGAATAAGAAACTCAAGTTTTTCTCCCCCAAGAATCCAAGAAGTCAATTGTCCTCTTCAAGAATAACCAAGAATCTAAGTTCCCTAGTCCAAGAAGTTCAAGAAAGCTTTCAAGATTATCTCCAAGGTTTTCAAGGTCAAGCTTTCTTCATTAAATCAAGTCTATTAAGGAATGTGGGGTTATGAATAGGGATATTTTTCTATCCTTGTGTGCAAAATATGTTTTAAAGTCGAATTTACATGAATTTCAACTTAGGGTTCATATCCAATTATTAATATTTGAAGTTTATGAAGTTATAAGTGATTTAAGTGTTGAATATTTACTTTCACAGGTTAATGCGCGTGACTTGATTTCACATATTGAGAATTGAGTTTCATTATCTTGACTAGAATGTTAAAGTATTTTAAGATTATTAGTGTTGAGCATGAATTTTTTGTGATTTGACATGATTTTCAAGCATGGGTTATAAGCCCCAAGTTTAAGTGTTTATATTTCAAGAAATATGATGTTTAAGTATTTTTTGATAAGCATGTATTCAGATTTTAAGAAAGAAATTGTTCTTTTGATCCCAACCTAAGATTGGAATCTATAATTATTTATCTTGTTCATGCTTTAAAGAAAGAGAAGCATAATTGGTTTTCATTATAAACTCTTGTATTATTTTAAGGTGGATTTCCTAAAGTCTAAGGTGGATTTTCTAAAGTCTGAGCGATAAGTATATAAGTAGTATTTAGCACCGAGTAGGGTATGATTCCAAAGGTCTCATGCCCCAGAACGACACGCCAATGCAGGTTTAAGAGTGCTCATAGTGGGATAAGTCAGTGATCACTTAAGATAATGTTCTATTTCGATGACAAGGGTAGGACAACTCTCGCCAACGTGGGTAAGACGTTGGACTCTATGACAGCTCACATGGTTTATGTCGGTTAGAAGAAACTCCCAATAGAAATAGTAAAAGTGCAACTTTTAGAATTAAGTGTTTTGACTCACAAAGATTATATATTCTTTATATACTCATGCTTTATTATTTTGCAGTACATGTTTTATTCGAGCCAAGGTGAGTCATTTAAATTTAGCATGTATCCTTTGAAAGTTTTGTATAGAGATTGTGTTATTTTTTACTTATGTACTCGCCCAAACATGCTCAGTACATTCCAAAAGTACTGATCCACATATACGTCTATGTGCTACATTTTCTCATAATGTAGGTATCAATTGTATCCCAGATATCATCATCAGACAGTGTGCAAATTCAAGTCAGCAGGTGATAAGTTCTTTGGATTCGAGGGCTCGAGTCAATCATAGTATTGAGTAGCATTTTGTTTTAATTTTTCAGTCGTATTGATTAGGGATAGTTAGGGGTCATGTTCTGACTATCTATAGTCAATACTAGTAGAGGCTTCATAGACATATAGTAGAGTTGATGTATTTGATTCCAGTTTAGTTTTTTTATACGTAGAGTTGTACTTATTTTAATATAGTTTGTTATTGATCATATTCAAAAAATATTTATCTTCCACATATTTCTTTTTGATTTATGTATTTTATATTAGTTACTCAGGAGTCATGCCAGTATAAGGGTTAGCTTGGGATCACTTGTGGTCCTAAGCACCGTGTAACATCCAGGGGGTAGTCTCGGGGTGTTACAAACTTGGTATCAGAGCCAGGTTTTAAGCGTCCTAAGGTGTCTATGAAGCCGTGTCTAGTAGAGTTTTGCGAAATAGTACATCGACGTTCATACTTTTCTTTGAGAGGCCATTGGACATTAAAGAAATTCCTCATTTTTTTCTTACTCTAGATCGTTCTATAAAGTTGTTCTCTCAAAAATTTCTGTCGATTCGTTTGTTACCCCAAAATTCTCCATTTGTGAATTATCCTTGAGATAACATTATTAGTAAGTTCCAATTCATCCCACGATGATGCTCTCAGATTTACTATCAGTAACTTTAGAAGTCACACAAGGAGCTTGAGAGGAGCTCGCTAGTGTTATAAGTTCCTCAAGTTGAAAGTTATTTACTCATCCTCATGAGTCGTTTAGTTAAAATGACATAAGATATGTATTCATATTCCTCATTATTCCTTCAATACAGATATATCTCATAAAAGGAGATAGTATGAACCTAGATTGCTGAATAGAGTTTGTATTCAAGAGATATTGAAACCTAGAGTGTTATAATTCATAAGTAGTAGAGCCTTCTTATAGTTGGAAGTATGGGTATAGAAGTTTAATGACAAGAAAGTTGGTTATGTCGATTGATTGAATGTATATAGATGAACTTTTGTATACGATTGAGTTAGTAGTGAGGTGGTATGTCATTATGTGTTCGTTTAGTAGATAGTAGAGAAGGAGTTATTAGTTAAGGTGAATGATTGTTTGCTTGAAGTATGAATGGAGTTATTGATGGTACTTATTTTGTTAAAAAAACATTGGCTATTAATGAAAGTATTTGATGGTTTAGTATCGTTAATTTAGGCTTCCCTTGAGGTTGGAAAAAGGACTTTAGTTGAAACTTATAGAGTTATGAAAGAAATTTGGGTGTATAGATGGGTGAATAGTACTGATGTGTAGAGGGAGGATGTGCTAATGGATTATAATAAGATAGGCCATTCGATCGTGATCAATTATTGTTATTATAAGGTTCTAATGGAATAGTGTTTCTTGATGTCTTATTTTATAGCTTCCAAATTAGAATAGTAGAGGTTGGGTTATTAATCATGCCTAGTACTAAACACTACGTTTGAATAGTAGATTATCATCAAGGTGGAAATAATGATTGCCCGGTTAGTGATTCCAGTTATATGGAAGTGATCGAGTAAGCTTGAGATAATGTATGCAATAGTATAAGTTTATTTATTCGCAATTGAGTATGATGTTGTAGGTATGATGTAGAGGTATACCCAACTTTATATAGGGATTGAATTACTTTCTAAGATTATTAAGTGTTACATGTGCTTAGATAGTGCCTGTGAGTTTCTAAGTGTGAATAAGGCTCGTCATATAGTATATGGTATTCTTGATGGCTATGTTAAAGAGTTACGGATATATGATGCTGAATCTTTTGTTATGATTTTAGTTAGTGAGGCGAATTATACGTTTAGTGAGGCAGGTTTATTTGTTGAGTTAATAGAGTGTAAGTTTGTGATGATGATTAGTGAAGCTAAAAGAAGTTAAGGGTGGTATGTATTAAGAGAGTGTCCAGGAATAATGTTATTAATATCTATATATAGTTTCATTAGGTAAGTGAGCATTCATGTGTAGACCATTAGAGCAGAGAAGGTATAGTTCTGTCTCGAGGATATGGAGTAGACCTATACGCTTAGAATGTTAGCTTTGATCTAAGGGGGAGATCATAGAGTGAAGAACCAAATCAAGTTTTGAGAATTAGACTATGATGCATGTCAATAAGAGTTGTGATGAGATGGTGATCCCTTCTTACTTTAGAGTATTCCTTTGGTTTCAGTCATTATCATAGCATATTCATTTCTTGCGTGATAGATCTATGCCAAAGGCTAATGCTTATACACTTCATGCGTATTCACATTCATTCTTAGCATCTGATAAGTAAGTAACTACTTTACTCTGTGATTCGAGTCATCCCTCATAAATTATGAAGTCCTGTCTTATGTTGAATAGCTTATGATAAGTATGAATTTATGTTTCAGAGTATGCTCAGTTCTCATAACTTATGATAATAGTTAAATTCACATTATATCATGTATGTCCTCATTTTAGATCTCATTAATGTATTCATGCCTTTGACATTCTATTCCTTATGTGTTAGCCCTTTAGTGACCAATTCATATGTTAAGATAATGGTGATGTTAATGGATAGGTAAAGGTTTAGACGATAGGGAGTTTATGACCCTCATTAAGAAAGATTATTTATTCTAAGGCTAAAGGGTGAAAGAATATTGGGGTAAATCTTTGGTATATGTCATAGTTAGTTGAGAATCCTAGGTATGACTTCTTAAGAATAGTGGAAGAAAATTGTTACTGATTGAGATTTAGAAAATATGAGAAGTATGCCTTATGGGTGTTTGCCTTGTAGTTCATATGTGGTTATAAGGATAAACATGAATGTCATGTTTGGACATAAGTAAATGAATGCAATTGCGCTAGTGAATCGATAGTGAGAGCTCTAAGCTAGTTATTAAAATGTTAAGGCATGTTTTGCTTAGGGTGAGAGCTCCAAAAGAGACATAGAAGATTGAATCATATGGTTTAGACTAGTATTATGGTGTGGCATGTTGTACCTTGTTATTTTTAGTTAGGCTTGATCATAGCTCAAGAATTTAGTTCAGTTTAAACTTTAGTAGGTGGATTTATCAATGCCTATGTAAGAATTATACGTTGAATTAAATGAGTATGGTATTTAATGGGAATAGTATAATTGAAGGAGTATTTGAGAAGTGTTGCTAAGCTTGAAAGTAAGAAGTTGCATTGCCTAAGGCCTGGTAATTCTATCATAACTTATGATTTCTATGTCTATGTTCCATGCTTTAGAGATGTATCAATGTTGTGATTCCTTATTCAGATGTGTTGTTCAGATCATGCCAAAAATTCTTTTCTCCCTAATATTATTAGAAGTTCTTAGAAGAGTGTTGAAGAAATACTCCATTTGAGTATGAGTAGTCAGTATGATCCAGTCCATATAGCCTGTAATCTAGTTTAGCAATCAAACAGATAAGCTCCTATAGATTTCCAACTTTCCAGTTAGTCTTACTACCAAAAGTTTCACGAGTGAGGCAATTCCATGAGTTAAGATATTCGTATTCATCCAAATTACTAATTCAGATCAGTTCATGCATCATACATAAGTTTCAGATTTAGATATTAAGTCATGATTCAGTTCGTAAGTGTTCCGAACCTCTTCTCAGTCTTTCCTTAATATTTCGCCAAGTCAGTATCATTTGAGGGACGAACTATCCCAAGGGGGAGATGTTGTAATACCCCTGAGTTTTCATGTACTAAATCTCTAAACTTTTCTTCACGAAAAAAGATCCAGCTTGAAGTAATGGGTACTTATAAATTTACTTTCTTATTTTTTTTCTCAGCCTTATAACCATTCTCATGTCATTGCATGTATTCACAAAATCAGTTCAGTCATGTATCATGTTTCAGACTCAGTCATGTAATCATGATTTCAGTCATGCATGTTCAGTATATAATCTCAATTCTACAAATATGCTCAGTTAACTGGTCTCAATCAAGTATGAATGTTCCCAAGGGCAGATAATGTAACACTCCATATTTTTATACTAGAATTCTAATCGTCATTCCTACCTCTATAAACTCTAATACGGTGACTTACATTTAAATACATATGTCATGATCATTATCCTTGTGAGAATATTTCTTACGAGGTGAAAAATGTTTATAGGAAGCACTTAGAGCAAAGTCGAGTTGAGAACACTTTTATCGATTGAGTTTGGGTAGTCGATCCTACAAGGGTAAACTATAAATGAATGTACCTCCCAAAATAAATTGATTCAGGTGTCCTACTATATTTCAAATAAAAAGTATTTGAGTCTTCTTTTCAATGCATTTGGTTTAACCTTAATCCGATATTAGAGTGGAAAGTAATGCTCATTTTACTTCAGCATGTCCGTCTGTCAACAAGGTGACGACTTGTGGTGATAAGCGGTCAACTAAGTGACGACTTATCAGGCAAGTCATCAGCCTTAACCAGAAAGTTATCAAATTCAGCTACAAAGTGGCGATTTGAGGTGATAAGTCATCAACTAAGTGAGGACTTATCAACCAAGTCGTCACCCATAACCGTCTCAGCTACAAAAGTGATCGCTTGGGTTGATAAGCCATCAAATAGTTGATATGTTATCAACTCAAGTCATCAACTAAAAATTTCAGCAATTCTTATTCATCTTTGTAGGGGTATTTTGGTCTTTTCCTTACCTCGAACCCTATCCCTTCCACAACTGAAAGCATCATAAGGCATTATTTTCCCTCATATTCAATTACTTAACACATTATTTCTTCTCCCACTCTTAAAAATAATAAGATTAGGGCTTTTTCCCAAGAACAAGAAACTCAAGCTTTCCTCCCCCAAGAATCCCAGAATTCAATTCTACTCTTCAAGAATAACCAAGAATCTAAATTCCCTAGTCCAAGAAGTTCAAGAAAGCTTTCAAGATCATCTCCAAGTCTTTCAAGGTCAAGATTTCTCCATTAAATCAATTCTATTAAGGTATGTGGGGTCATGAACAAGGATATTGTTTCATCCTTATGCGCAAAACATGTTTTAAAGTTGAATTTACATGAATTTAAATTTAGGGTTCATACCCAATTATCATTATTTGAAGTTTAAGAAGTTATAAATGATTTAAGTATTGAATTGCATATTTACTTTCACAATTTTATGGGTGTGACTTGATTTCACATATTGAGAATTGAATTTCATTATCTTGACTAGAATTGTTAAAGTATTTCAAGATTATTAATGTTGAGCATGAAGTTTTTTGTTATTTGACTTGATTTTAAACCATGGGTTATAAGCCCCAAATTTAAGTCTTGATATTTCAAGAAAGATGAAGTTTAAGCATTCTTAGATAAGCATGTATTTAGATTTTACGCAAGAAATTGATCTTTTAATCCCAAGCTAAGATTGTAATCCACAATTATTTATTTCATTCACAATTTAATAAAATATAAGCATAATTGGTTTTCATTATAAACCCTTGTGCTATTTTAAGGTGGATTTCCTAAAGTCTGAGCAATATGGGAGTAGTATTTAACACCGAGTTGGGTATGACTCCAAAGGTCTCAAGCCTTAAAAATAGTACCCATCATTGGTTTAAGAGTTCCCATAGTGGGCTAAGTCAGTGATCACTTAAGATAAGGTTCTATTCTGATGACAAGGGTAGGACGACTCTCCCTAATGTGGGTAAGACATTGGACTCCATGACAACTCACATGGTTTATGTCGGTTAGAAAAAACTCCTAATAGAAATAGTAAAAGTACAACTTTTAGAACTAAGTGTTATGACTCACACAGATTATATATGATTTATATACTCATGCATTATTATTTTGTAGTACATGTTTTATTCGAGCCAAGGTGAGTCTTTTACACTTAACATGCATCCTTTGAAAGTTTTGTGCGAAGATTGAGTTATTTTTTTACTTATGTATTCACCCAAACATGCTCAGTACATTCCAAAAGTACTGATCCACATATACGTCTATCTACTACATTGTCTTATAACGTAGGTGCCAATTGTATCCCAGATATCATCATCAAACAGTGTGCGAATTCCAGTCATCAGGTGATGAGTCCTTTAGATTCGAGGGCTTAAGTCAATCATAGTATTGAGTAATATTTTGTTTTCTTTTTTTAATTTTATTGATTAAGGATAGTTGGGGGGTCATGTCCCGACTACCTATAGTCAATAATAGTAGAAACTTCTTAAACAGATAGTAGAGTTGATGTATTTGATTCTAGTTTTGTTTTGTATAAGCAGAGTTGTAATTATTTTAATATAGTTTGGTATTGATCATATTCAAAAAATATTTATCTTCTATATATTTCTTTAGGATTTATGTATTTTAAATCAGTTACTCGGGAGTTATGCCAGTATAAGGGTTATCTTAGGATCACTTGTGGTCCGAAGCAATGTGTGATATCCAGGGGGTAGTCTCGAGGCATTACAAACTTGGTATTAGAGCCAGGTTTTAAGTGTCCTAGGGTGTCTATGAATCCGTGTCTAGTAGAGTCTTGACAAACAGTACAACGACGTTCATACTTTTCTTCGAGAGGCTATTGGACATTTAAGAAATTCCTCCTTTCTTTCTTACTCTAGATTGTACAGTAAACTTTTTCTCTCAAGGACTTCTGTCGATTCATTTGTTACTTAAAAATTCTCCGTCTGTGACTTATACTTGAGATAATATTAATAGTAAGTTCCAATTCCTCCCATGATGATGCTTTCAGATTTACTATCAGTAACTTCAGAAGTCACACAAGGGATTGAGAGAAGCTCGCTAGTGTTATAAGTTCCTCAAGTTGAAAGTTACTTCCTCATCCTCATAAGTCATTCAGTTAAGATGGAATAAGATATGTATTCAGATTCCTAATTATTCTTTCAATACAGATAGATCTCATAAGAGGAGATAATGTGAACCTAGATTGCTAATAGAGTTTGTATTCAAGATATATTTAAACCTAGAGTGTTATGATTCATAAGTAGTAGAACCTTCTTATAGTTGGAAGTATGGGTATAGAAGTACAGTGACAGGAAATTTGGTGATGTCAATTAATTGAATGTATATAGATGAACTTTTACATTGGATTATGTTAGTAGTGAGGTGGTGTGTCATTATGTCTTAGCTTAGTGGAAGGTAGAGAAAGAGTTATTAGTTAAGGTGAATGGTTGTTTGCTTAAAGTATGAACAGAGTTATTGATGGTACTTCTTTTGTTAGAAAAGCATTGGATATTAATTAAAGTATTTGGTCCTTTTGTACAGTTAATTTAGGCTTTCCTTGAGCTTACAAAAAGGAGTTTAGTTAAAACTTATAGCTATGAAAGAAATTTGGGTGTATAGATGGGTGAATAGTAGTAATGTGTAGGGAGAGGATGTGCTAATGGATTATAATAAGATAGGCCATTCGATCGTGATAAATTATTGTTATTATCAGGTTCTAATGGAATAGTATTTCTTGATATCTTATTTTATAGCTTCCAAATGAGAATAGTATGTGAGGTTGGGTTATTAATCATGCCTAGCACTAAACATTACATTTGAATAGTAGATGATCATCAAGGTGGAAATAATGATTGCTCGGTTAGTGATGCCAGTTATATGGAAGTGATCGAGTAGGCTTGAGATAATGTATGCAAGAGTATAAGTTTATTTATTATCAATTGAGTATGATGTTATAGGTATGATGTAGAGGTGTTCCCAAAGTTATATGGGGATTGAATTACTTTCTAAGATTATTAAGTGTTACGTGTGCTTAGATAATGCCCGTGAGTTTCTAAGTGTAAATAAGGCTAGCCATATAGTATATAGTATTCTTGATGGCTATGTTAAGGAGTTACGGATAGATGATGCTGAGTCATTTGTTATTTAGTTAGTAAGGCGGATTATGTGTTTAGTGAGGTAGGTATGTTTGTTGAGTTAATAGAGTGTAAGTCTGTGATGATTATTATTGAAGCTAAAGGAAGTTAAGGGTCTTATGTATTGAGAGAGTGTCCAAGAATCAAGTTATTATTGTCTAGATATAGTTTATTCAGGGGAGTGAGCATTCATGTATAGACTGTTAGAGTAGAGAAGGTATAGCTCATTCTCAAGGATGTAGAGTAGGCCTATAAGCTTAGAATGTCATCTTTGATCTAAGGGGGAGATCATAGAGTGAAGAAACAAATCACGTTTTGAGAATTAGATTATGATGCATGTCAATAAGAGTTGTGATGAGATGGTGATCCCTTCTTACTCTAGAGTATTCCTTGAATTTCAGTCATTATCACACCATATTCATGTATTGCGTGATTGATATATGCCAAAGGCCAATGCTTATACACTTCATGCATATTTAAGTTCATTCTTAGCTTCTGATAAGTAAGTAACAACTTTACTCTATGATTCGAGTCATCCCTTATAAATCTCTGAACTCCAATCTTATGTTGAATAGCTTATGATAAGTATGAACTTATGTTCCAGAGTATGGACAGTTCTTAGAACTCATGATACTAGTGAAATTTGCGTTATATCATGTATGCTCTCAGTTTAGATCTCTTTAATCTATTCATTGTAATACCCTAAACTTTCCTTAACCCTAAATTGTATCTCTATAAGATTAAGGAATGACTTTCAAAGTGAGTAGTGTTTAAATCATATAGAGTTTTACTAATTTAGACTTTTTATCATGTGGGAAATTGAATTATCTTTTCAACGATACCAATTTCGTCCAAATCCAGTATCAGGGTGAGAAGTTATGGCCATTTTACTGAGAGACCGTCCAGGTGCGACGGGCAAGTTGATAGACCATTGAGCTTGTGACGGATCGTTGCTCAAGCCATTACAACTAAGCTATTTAACCCATTCACTGGCCAAGTGCTACAGTCGGGCCGACAGACCATCAAGCTAACGATGGACTGTCGCCCAAGCCGTCGCTACTAAGGCAGTGAGCCCCTATTTTTGTCCAAGTACAATGGTCAGACCGACGGACCATCGCACGATCCGTAACTGATCCTATTCAGCATTTTAAAGCCATTTTTAAAAGGTCTTTTGGTCTTTTTCCACCCCTTTTAACACCTAGATATATCAAAAAGAAGCATAGAACTTCAGATTCTTTCATAGTATAAAAAAATAAGGTTTCTCCCTAAAGAGCAAGACCCAATTCCTTTTCCAAGATTTCACCATAGTTCTTGTAAATTGATTTAATAATAAAGGTCCCCAAGTCAAAAGGTTCAAGAACCCAGACTCAAGAGTACGAAAAAGAGTCTCAAGCAAGCTTATTCATGTATAAGTCATAATCGCAAGCTTGTTCATCTGCAAGTCATAATCTAAGGTATGTGGGGTTTGAACAAGGGTAACTCTTTCACCCTTGTTCCCAAAGGCTTATTTTAAATACAAAATTTCTTCAATTTATGAGATTGTCCATGAAATTGAAGTTAGGTTTTATACCCCTTTACTATTGTAAGCAAGATTTTGAGAGTTCCCATGGATTAAGAGTTGAATTTTATGATTTTGTTTATATTTCTATGTCTATTGATGAATTTGCATCTTTTAAGATAATTTATGAGTAATTGCATTACCAAGCATGAATTTTAAGATGTTTTGATATGAGACTGATGATTGGGTCAATAGATCCCATTTAAAGATTGTTGTTCAAGATTGTTTGTGCTATAAGCACCCCTTGGTTAGGTTATTTTCAGATTTCAAATAAAGATTTGACCCTTTTGGGTCTGAGCTAAGATAGAAGTCCACATTACTTATGAATTAAAGTCAAGAGAAGTATATTTGGTCTTTATTATAGACCCTTGAATTATTTTAAAGTGGATTTCCTAAAAGTTCTGAGCTTAAGTATGGGAGTAGTATTTAGCACCGAGTTGGGTATGATTCAAAGGTCTCATACCCCAGAACTATGTGCCCCGTAGGTTTTTGAGTTACCCCAAGTGGGTTAAGATAAGTGATCACTAAAGTTAAGGTTCTATTCCGATGGCAAGGGTAGAGCAACTCTCCCTAATATGAGCAAAACGTTGGACTCCATGTGGCTTAAATGGTTTATGTCGGTTAGAAGAAACTCCCAAAGAAGACCCCTACTCTAATTAAGATAAAAATTTATATGTTGAAAGTTTGATTTTGAGGTTCCCAAAGTCCTAAAATCTCTAAGTTTTAAAGAAGTCCCTTATTCTCCATAAGATAAAAGTATAAGTTTTAAAAGCTATTGTTTTTTTTAGATTTCTCTTTTTTACAAGTTTTGAGAATAAGATGGAGAATACATATTTTAGAACTAAGTGTAATGACTCACTGGATTTGTACTATATGCTTCATTATACATGATTTATGAGATTCAGATTTCAGTTTTACTCAAGCTATGTGAGTCATTTATATCAGCATGCATGTTTCATAAAGAATGATAACATTGTTTACTTAAATGCATACACCCCCATATACTCTGTAATGCCCCGAAAATGGGTTCCAAAGTGACACACAGTGCTTGAGGCTACGAGTAGCCCCAAGCTAACCCTTTAAGCCATTTTCATTCAGTTCAACACGAATCAACGGGGTTTCTATAAATAACCCTCAAATATCAATAGAGTAATCATCATCCAAGAATAAAAGAATTTCAGAAAGATAACAAAATACGACTTATTAGTCAACTCCCAACATCTATACTAGTCTGACAAGCCTCTAAGAAAATCAATAAAACCAGCGAGCCATTGAGACATGCCCCAACTGACTCATACTCAGTCATCAAATGTAAACAATTTCGTGAAACCAACATCAGACATCACGTCCTTGGAACATGAGGACTCACCATGATAGAGGATGTAGAACAGCATGCCCGAAGAATCACTGTCGAACCTAGAACTGAGCACCTGAACCTATATTCCGAGAAAATGCAGCCCACATCCGAAGATGTGGGTCAGTACCATGGAAAGGAATCGAGTATATGGGGGTGTATGCAATTGTATAAATATCATCATCATAAATATTTATAAGAAATATGCAGGATATATGAAAGACTCACATAGCCCGAAGAAAATCATTATAATCATGAGAGGATGAAATAAGTACAACAACACATGTGAGTCATCATATAATTTTTCAATCACTTTTAGTTCATCAAGAATATCAATTCTCATAATGTAAATATCATTTAAATTTTTTGAAAGAATAACTTTAACAATTACACTTTCAAATCACTTCACCATTCACCATAGACACAAGGAAACACACACACACTGGGAGATCCTATAACTGACATAAACCATGTGAGCTACATGGAGTCCAACGTACAACCTACGTTGGGGAAAGCCGTCCTATCCTTGCCATCGGAGTAGGACTATGATATGAAATCCACACAAACTAGTGATCACTATTAAATCAGCCTCAGGCTCACTCTTACGGGGGCACGTAGTTTTAGGGAAGTAAGGTTGCTTTATACCTCCCACAAGGGTTTCTCCCTCAAGAGCAAGACCCAATTCCTTTTCAAAGATTCCACCATAGTTCTTGTAAATTGATTTAAGAATCAAGGTCCCCAAGTCGAAATCTTCAAGAACCCTCACTCAAGAGTATGAAAAAAGTCTCAAGTAAGCTTGTTCATCTATAAGTCAAAATCTAAGGTATGTAGGGTTTGAACAAGAGTAACTATTTCACCCTTGTGCCCAAAGGCTTATTTTAAATACAAAATTTCTACAATTTAGGAGATTGTCCATGAAATTGAAGTTAGGGTTTATAAACCTTTACTATTGTTTGCAAGATTTTGAGAGTTCCCATGGTTTAAGAGTTGAATTTCATGATTTTGTTTATATTTCTCTCTCTATTGATGAAATTTATAGATTTTAAGATAATTTATGAGTAATTGTATTACCAAGTATGAATTTTAAGATGTTTTGATATGAGACTGATGATTGGGTCAATAGACCCCATTTAAAGATTGTTGTTTAAGATTGTTTGTGCTATAAACACCCCTTGGTTAGGTTATTTTCAGATTTCAAATAAAGATTTGATCCTTTTGGGTCTGAGCTAAGATAGAAGTCCACATTACTTATGAATTAAAGTCAAGAGAAGTATATTTGGTCTTTATTATAGACCCTTGAATTATTTTAAAGTGGATTTCCTAAAAGTTCTGAGCTTAAGTATGGGAGTAGTATTTACAGCCGAGTTGGGTATGATTCAAAGGTCTCATGCCCCAGAACTACGTACCCTCATAGATTTCTGAGTTATCCCAAGTGGGTTAAGATAAATGATTACTAAATTTAAGGTTCTATTCTGATAGCAAGGGTAGAGCAGCTCTCCCCAACGTGGGCAAGACGTTGGACTCCATGTGGCTCACATGGTTTATGTCAGTTAGAAAAAAACTGCCAAAGCAGTCCCCTACTCTAATTAAGATAAAAGTTTATATATTGAAAGTTTGATTTTGAGGTTCCCAAAGTCCTAAAATCTCTTAGTTTTAAAGAAGTCCATTATTCTCCATAAAATAAAAGTATAAGTTTTGAAAGCTATTATTTTTTTTAGATTTCTCTTGTTTACAAGTTTTGAGAATAAGATGGAGAATACAGATGTTAGAACTAAGTGTAATGGCTTACTAGATTTGTACTATATGCTTCATTATACATGATTTAAGAGATTCAGATTTTAGTTTTACTCAAGCTATGTGAGTTATTCATATCAGCATGCATGTTTTTATAAAGAATGATAACATTGTTTACTTAAATGCATACACCCCCATATACTCAGTACATTCTCAAAGTACTGATTCACATATACGTTTGTGTGCTAAATTATCTCATAATGTAGGTTCAGGTGCTCAGTCTCAGCAGTAACAGTGATTCCTGAGTACCTTTGTCTACATTCCGCAGCTGGTGAGTCCTAATGGTTCGAGGACCTATTGCTCAGATTTTAAGTTGTTATTGTTTTTAGTTTAGTCGAGTCAGTTGGGGGTCTGTCCCAATGACTCTCAAGTTCTTCATTAGTAGAGGCTTGTCAGACTAGATTATCAGTACATTTAGACTTTTAGTATTTTGACTGTTCAGACAAGTATTTCTTCATATTCCATTATGATTTTGATATGACGGTACCATTGTTTTGCTTTATTCATCTCAAAGTAAGTTTTATATGTAGTAGCAGGTTCAAAAGGGTTAGCTTAGGTTACTTATATCTTTAAGCACCGTGTGATGTTCTGGGATAAGATTTCGATGCGTTACATCATGCCTTTGACATTCTATTCCTTAGGTATTAGTTAAGTGTTAAAAGTTATGTATAGTATGCTTTCGTGCTACAAGTCCTTATGCGTTAGACCTTTAGTGACCTATTCTTATGTTAAGATAGTGGTGATGATAATGGATAAGCAATGATTTAGATGAGAGGGAGTTGATAACCCTCATTAAGAAAGATTATTTATGCTAAGGCTAAAGGGTGAGGGATTATTGGGGTAAATCTTTGGTATATGTCATAGTTAGTTGAGAATCCTAGGTATGTTTTCTTAAGAATAGTGCAAGGAAGTTGTTATCGATTGAGGTTTAGAGAATATAAGAAGTATGCCTTATAGGTGTTTGCCTTGATGTTCATATGTTGTTATAAAGATAGGCTTGAATGTCATGTTTGGATATAAGTAGATGAATGTAATATGTGCTAGTGAATCCATAGTAAGAGTTTTGAGTTAGTCATTGAAGTGGTAAGGTATGTTATGCTTAGGGTGTGAGGCCTAAAAGTGACATAGAAGATTGAATCATTTGGTTTAGAATAGAATTATGGTGTGGCATGTTGTACCTTGTGATTTTGAGTTAGGCTTGATCATAGCGAGAGAATTTAGTTTAGTTTAGACTTTAGTAGGTGGATTTATCAATGCCTATGTAAGAATTATAAGTTGAATCAAATGAGTATGGTATTTTAGGGGAATAATATAGTTGAGGGAGTGTTTGAGAAGTGTTTCTAAGCTTGAAAGTAAGAAGTTGTATTGCCTATGGACTAGTAATTCTATCCTAGCTTATGATTTTTATGTCTATGTTTCATGCTTTAGAGTTGTATCAATGTTTTTATTTCTTATTCAGATGTTTTGTTCAGATCATGCCAAAAATTCTTTGCTCCCTAATATTATTAGAATTTCTTAGAAGAGTATTGAAGAACTACTCCATTTGAGTATGAGTAGTCAGTATGATCCAGTCCATATAGCCTGCAATCTAGTTTAGCAATCAAACAGATAAGCACCTATAGATTTCCAGCTTTCCATTTAGTATTACTACCCAAAGTCTTACAACTAAGGCAATTCCATGAGGTAAGATGTTCGCATTCATGCAAATTACAAATTCAGCTTAGTTTCGTAAGTGTTATGAACCACATCTCAATCTTTCCATAGTATTTCAGCCAAGTCAGTATCATTTGAGGGACGATCTATCCCAAGGGAGATGTTGTAATACCCTTAAGTTTTCATGTACTAAATCTCTCAACTTTTCTTCACTAAATAAGATCCAGCTTGAAGTAATAGGTACTCATAAGTTTACTCTCTTATTTATTTTCTTAGCCTTATAACCATTCTCATGTCATTGCATGTATTCACAAAATCAATTCAGTCATGTATCATGTTTCAGACTTCGTCATGTATTTATGTTTCTAGTCATGTATTTTCAGTATATAATCTTAGTTCTCCCAGTATGCTCAGTTAATCGGTCTCATTCGAGGACGAATGTTCCCAAGGGGGAGATAATGTAACACTCCATATTTTTATACTAGAATTTAAACCGTCGTTCCTATGCCTATAAACTCTAATACCACGACTTACATTTGAATAAATGTGTCATGATCATTATCCTATTGAGAATATTTCTTATGAGGTGAGAAATTTTCATAGGAAGCACTGAGAGCAAAGTTGAGTTGAGAACACTTTTATTGATTGAGTTTTTGTATTCGATCCTACAAGGGTCAACTATAATTGGCTATACCTACCAGAATATATCGATTCAGGTGTTCTACTATATATAAAATGAAAAGTCTTTGAGTCTTCATTCCAATGCACTTGGTTTCACCTTAATCCGATATCAGAGTGGAAAGTTATGGTCATTTTACTTTAGCATGTCCGTTTGTCAACAAGGTGACGTCTTGAGGTGATAAGCCATCAGTTATGTGACGACTTATCATCCAAGTCGTCAGCCTTAACCAGAATGTTATCAACTTCAGCTACAAAGTGACGACTTGAGGTGATAATATATCAACTAAGTGATGACTTATTAACTAAGTCGTCACCCATAACTGTCTTAGCTACAAAAGTTACGACTTGAGTTGATAAGCCATCAACTAGTTGATAAGTTATCAACTCAAGTCATCAACTAAAAATTTCAGAAATTCTTATTTAGTTTTGTAGGGGTATTTTTGTCTTTTCCTTACCTCAAACCCTACCCTTCCCATGACTTAAAGCATCATATGACGTTATTTTCCCTCATATTCAATTACATAACATCTTATTTATTCTCCCATTCTTAAGAACAATAAGATTAGGGTTTCTTCCCAAGAACAAGAAACTCAAGCTTTCCTCCCCCAAGAATCCAAGAATTCAATTCTCCTCTTCAAGAATAACCAAGAATCTAAGTTCCCTAGTCCAAGAAGTTCAAGAAAGCTTTCAAGATCATATCCAAGTCTTTTAAGGTCAAGATTTCTCCATTAAATCAAGTCTATTAAGGTATGTGGAGTTATGAACAAGGATATTCTTTCATCTTTGTGCGCAAAACATGTTTTAAAGTTAAATTTACATGAATTTCAATGTAGAGTTCAGGCCCAATTACCATTATTTGAAGTTTAAGAAGTTATAAGTGATTTAAATGTTGAATTGCATATTTACTTTCACAAGTTTATGCGTGAGACTTGATTTCACATATTGAGAATTGAATTTCATTATCTTGACTAGAATTGTTAAAGTATTTCAAGAATATTAATGTTGAGCATAAAGTTTTTGTGATTTGACATGATTTTCAAGCATGGGTTATAAGCCCCAAGTTTAAGTCTTGATATTTAAAGAAAGATGATGTTTAAACATTTTTTTGCTAAGCATGTATTCAGGTTTTATGCAAGAAATTAATCTTTTGATCCCAATCTAAGATAGAAATCCACAATTATTTATCTTGTTCATGATTTTAAGAAAGAGAAGTATAATTGGTTTTCATTATAAACCCTTGTGCTATTTTAAGGCGTATTTCCTAAAGTTTGAGCAATAAGTATGTGAGTAGTATGTAGCACCGAGTTGGGTATGATTCCAAATGTCTCATTCCCCAAAATACGCACCACGTAGGTTTAAGAGTGCCAATAGTGGGCTAAGTCTGTGATCACTCAGATAAGGTTCTATTTTGATGGCAAGGGTAGAACAGCTCTTCCCATCGTGGGTAAGATGTTGGACTCCATGACAGCTCACATGGTTTATGTCGGTTAGAAGAAACCCCCAATAGAAATAGTAAAAGTCCAGCTTTTAGAACTAAGTGTTATTACTCACAAAGATTGTCTATGCTTTATTTACTCATTCATTATTATTTTGGAGTACATGTTTTATTTGAGCTAAGGTGAGTCATTTACACTTAGCATGCATCTTTTGAAAGTTTTGTACAGAGATTGAGTTATTGTATTACTTGTGCATTAACCCCCACATGCTCAGTACATTCCAAAAGTACTGATCCACATATACGTCTATGTGCTACATTATCTTATAATGTGGGCACCGGTTGTAGCCGAGACATAACCATTAGGCAGTGTGCAGCTTCCAGCCAGTAGGTGATGAGTCTTTTTGATTTGAGGGCTCGAGTCAATCATAGTATCGAGTAGTATTTTGTTTATCTTTATTTAGTCATATTGATTATGGATAGTTGGGGGACATGTCCCGACTACATATAGTTAATACCAGTAGAGGCTTTATAGACAGGTAGTAGAGTTGATATACTTAATTCCACTTTTGTTTTGTATAGCAGGGTTGTAATCATTTTAATATTGTTTGGTATTGATCATATTCAGAAAAGATTTATCTTCTGCATATTTCTTTTGGATTTGTGTATTTTAAATCAGTTGCACGCGAGTCATGCCAGTATAAGGGTTAACTTGGAATCACTTGTGGTCTTAAGCACCGTGTGATGTCTAGGGGGTAGTCTCGGGATGTTATAAAAGTCCTTGATCTAAGGCTTTCCTCTAAGAAAATAGTTGTAGAACATCTCATAAATAAAAATATAACGTGGAGGAGTCAACCCTTGTCCCTAGGTTATAATTTGTTGTTTGAAAGGTGTTAAGCGAAGTCTTGTCTCTAAGGTAAGAGTTATTGAACATCACATAAATCAAAACATAATGTAGTAGTGTCAACTCTTGCCAATGAAACGTAACTTGTTATTTGAAAGTCATAAGTGACGCCTCTACAATGTGGTAGTGCCAACTCTTGCCCATGAAATGTAGCTTGCTGTTTGAAAGTCATAAGTCTTGCCTTTATAACTTAATAGCTGAAGGCTATTTTTATGAACTTTTTTTATTTGAGGTCAAAATTTGAAAGTCACCTTATTTTGGGACTATTTCTGTAGTTTCCCCCTACTTCAAGCCTCACATGTAAATTAATATATGTTTTCTTACAACAATTCTTGAAGTAGTGGTATTTGTGAATAACAAAATTTTATTTGAATTTGAACTTTAAAAAACATAGGACTATATCAAATTCAAGATATACTAGTTCAAATAAATCATGAATAAATATGATTGAATAAATTATTTAAATTCAATAAATATAAATTTTATTAATGAGCGAGTCCATTAATTTGAATTATAAATGTTAAGCTCACTTTGTCTAAGCTCAAACTATGATCTTATCTAGATATCTAAATTTATGATGCGTGTTAAATGATGTGGCATGTGAAATCACATAAAAGAGCTAGTATGATTATGCCACGGTCAAAATAACGTAGCATGTCTAGTCAAAGAAAAATTCATAAAAATATATCATATGTATAAGTGATGCATTCAAACTATCAAATATTGCCAAATCACTTCAATTTGATTATTGTCTAACATATTCTCATAAGATTTTCAATTTACTGAAAGACAAACTTTAATTCGAAGTCTAAAATATCCATAAATTGTAAGAAAAAAATAAAATAAATCATTCACTAAACAATTATCTCAAAAACTGCTAACAATGAAGCAACCTACCTAGCTAAATCTCCTCACTTCCCACAAAGGAATTAAAAGAACTAATAAAACAGAGAATTAAAAAGCTCCCCCATAAGCCAACATTTGTTCTGCATTTATTCAAAAAGAACCTTCAAATATCTATCCAACTCAGCTTGTTCCTCATATGTTATCTCTCCTATTTCATACAACTTAAATGACAAAATATTGATCTATAAAAAAAGCAGTAATATATTGTAATACCCCGTATTTCCCTAGCTTAGTTTAGCTCTCAATACATGAGAATTCCTATATAAATTTTTTAACACACATAGAATTTTATAGCTTAAGACCCATCATTGTGTAGGGAATTCAGTTAGCTTTTCAACGATATAAGATTTGCCCAAATTCGATATCCGGATGAGAAGTTATGACCCATTTAGTAAAACAGTGTGCCAAACTATGCAACACCACGTCACAATGACAGGCCAAATGGAAATTGTCAGTTTCGAGTGAAACTTCATAACTCCAGCGTGTCACAGAGAAGTCCAGTTCCCAATTGGCTTTTTCCAGTGTGTCAATGCGATAATGGCGCATCGCGCCGGAGTGCTATTTTGCAATTGTCACTTTTCAGTGAGACTCTGCGATACCTTTGCATCGCGTCAATGTGCAATTTTGCACTCGTCCTTTGACTGCACTAGACGACAAAATCTAGTGGCTCACCGCGATGCCACCGTGTTGCTGTGATGGCCGAAATTGGGACTTTTAGTGATGATAATTTAATTCTTTTCAGGGGCATTTAGATCTTTTTCGATGACCCTAATCAGCCCCAAACACGAGATTTAATCCCTAATAACCTAATTAGTCACTATTTGTTTGAATTTTTTCCCAAAATCAAGAGCAGTCTCTCAATTAACAAAATCCTAGCCTTTAAGAACCAAGAGCAATCCTCAAGAATTTCACTAAGAGAATTAAAGAACTCATCTTCCCAGGTATGTTAGGTGTTCATCCATGGATTCTTACCACCCATGGAGCCCAAGAATTCCTTTTAAAAAAATACAAGATTTAAATTTCATGATCTACATATTTGAATTAGATTGTAATCATGTTTATGATGTTTATTTGGGTATCAATCCACGATTAATTACAAGTTTCATGAAATTAAGATAGCATGTGTGATGAATTATGTGACTTTTTATGTGTTCACTCCTTGAATTTACAAGTTGAATATAGTAACCTTGATACTTATATATGTTTATATTATTATTATATGAAATAATCATGCTCCCCAAGTGTTTGTTAGAATTCCTATGTGAGTTGAATAGTGCAACCATGATATGTTAGCGTGTGTTCCATTCATATACAATTTCATGCCATGTAAATGTTTGATGATATACCTCAATGAATGAATTGTGACAAAGTGACTAGCTATTATGCTTTCAAGATTGTGCTATGTTTTACTATTTATATTATCGAGTCCTGGGGGTATTCATTACCCAAAAAATCTAGCTATTTACCTAGACCACATTAGCTACAGAATTATCTCAATAAGGTCATGAACAGTAATGCTCAGTCAGTGACAGAACTCAGTGAAACTTACTCCAGTTTAGTTTAATAATTATTGTCATTCAATTGGGAGTAGGCTTCAGCACCGAGCAAACCCAAGGATGAGAGATCACTTGCCAGTAGAGGGTGTGATCCTTAGTAGCAGTCCTTGTATTCCAGAACCATGTAGCCAGCGTAGGTTGAGATATTAACCTACCAGTTGAGGATTGATAAGGTGCTTACCTGCCAGTTAAGGCTAATACCGTTCTCGTCAGGGAACCTACCAGTAAGGGTGACCCTTAGTCCTTCGGGATGACTTTTAAGTGGATCCACAAATCCAGTATCTATACCCATGATACGGTACTGACACCCTTCCAACTGGAGTTACAGGTTAGACCCTAATTAGTTCAGAGACGGACATGTCAGTTAGATTATTAACTCCCACAGTTTTAATTTTAGTCTTCAATATAGAACTCAGTTCACTTCTACAGAATCAGGACTGTTAGTAACAGTGAACCAGTTATCAGTAGTCTCAGATATTAATTGCTCAGTTATTAAAACTCAGTATTTATTTTTAGTATGAATCTCAAATGCATTATATATATATGTACATGCACAGTATTGCATACTCACTTCTTACAAAAATTTAGTTATCCATGTATTTAGCCTTACCTCTTCTAGCATACCAGTACATTCTATGTACTAATCGCATACTCTTTTCTGTGCTCTGATGTCTCATATCATAGGTTCAAATGCTCAGATTCCTGACCGCGCTTAGCCAAATTCAGTCAGTAGTAGCAGATCTAGTAGTGAGTCCTCATCTATCGAGGATATTTTTTTATTTCAGTATTACAGTAGATTAAATATTTTAATAGTTGGAGTTAGTTGGGGGCTTGTTCTATCCACTCCCTATTTAGACAGTTCAGTTAGAGGCTTTTCAGACTAGACTAGTCCAGACAGTGTTACATTTTTCAGATATTGTTTTTAGTATTTCCATCACTATTCAGTATTTGATTTCAGATTGTGTGAACCTTATGAAATTTACAGCCAACTTCCATTTTTAGTTTCAATATTATTATTCAGTTTTCATAGCAGGTACTAGTCATGGATTAACTTATGATCCTTCGGGGTCATAAGCATCGTGTAGCGTCCGAGTTGCAGACTCAAGGTGTTACAAACTTGGTATCAGAGCCTAATATTCAACAGAGTCCTAGGGAGTCTAAAATCCATGTCAAGTAGAGTCTTGTGCATGGGTGTGTAGTGCACCATACTTATAGGCAAGAAGCTAGGAGATATTTTTAGGAAGAGTTTCCCTTCTTTCTGTAATCATGTCATGTGAGCGAGCATGAGCTTAAGTTAAACTCCCAGTCTAATTCATTTCTTCTTTATGTTTACAGAAAATGCCTCCCAAAAAAGCTTACGGAAGATGGAATGAAAATCAGCCAGTGCCTCAGCCTATTCAGGTAGATCACTTGGACGAGTATGTCTCCCATGCAGAATTTTGAGTTGCGTTCACCACTCTGTCCCATTTTTTAGAAGCTTAGAATGAACGGCCAGCCATTGTTTAGACCAATCTAGTGGACAATACTACTGGGACCTAGATTCAGGACTTCACCAGAACGAGCCTTTCATTATTTTTCGGATCTAAGTCTGAAGAGGATCCACAGGAGTTCCTCGATTAGGTGTAGAAAGTCACGGATATTATGGTAGTGAATTCTAGTGAGAGTGCTGAGTTAGCTGCCTACCAGCTACAAGACGTAGCTCATACGTGGTTTAAGTAGTGGAAGGTAGACATGGGCGCAGATGCAGGGCCCATAGAGTGGAAAGAGTTTGCTATTGCTTTTCTAGACAGATTCTTTTCCTTATCATTAAGTAAATCCAAGGTGTTAGAGTTCATCAATCTCAAGTAGGCAACATAAGTGTGAAAGAGTATTCCCTCCAATTTACTTAGTTAGCCAGGTATGTTCCCCATGTAGTAGCAAATAATAGGTTCAGAATAAGTAAGTTCGTATCTGGGGTGTTAGAGAGTGTGGTCAAGGAGTGTAGAACTCTGATATTTATTAAGGAGATGGCTGTAACACCCCAAATCTAGTACCCGAAATGCTACAGGGTGTTCATGACCCCGAAGGACCACAAGCTAACCCATGACTGATATCTATAACTGAGCACTGCATAACATACTGTATAAATGCAGAATAAAAGGCTGAAAGGCCATAAGGTTAAAAATTTTTTGATAGAATATAACATCTGGAGATACGGTATATTAATATAACAAATGACTAAAATAATGGTCTGAACATGCTATAGTCTGGAAGCCTCTAAAATTGACTGAATAAGGAGTTGATTGGACATGTCCCCAATAACTCCAACTACTGAAATAAACTAAGTACTGAAAGAATGAAATAATCAAATAATAACATCCTCGAATGATGAGGAATCACTGCTAGTCTGACTGCTAAAACTGGAATGCTACTGATGCTCTAGAGTTCGTGCTTCTGAACCTATGGTATAAATACAATAGCACAAATGCATTAGTACGATTGAATGTACTAGTATGTAAGTGAGGTAGGCTGAATGGAAGGGTTTATATACATGAACAATACTGATTGACTGAGTAACATGAACGTGAGAACATATGCATAAATATATAACTATAATTGAGATTGTGAAAACACTAATTATTGAGTCTGAATACTGAAAACATGGATTTCTGATAACTGATATGACTGATACTGAGTGACTGTGTCTGACATTCTAGGTTTTGATGGAATTAGCTGAGTTCCTACTGAGCTCAGTGACTATATCTAACAATACTGAATTCTGTAGAACTATCTGAGTTATATTACTGATACCAAAGACTGAGACTGAGACCATGAGAAGTAGTCATCTAATTGACATGCCCCAAAACAGATAATATAATTGAGTTGGGGTCCAATCTGTAACCCCTATTGGAAGGGTGTCAACCACGCTTCTGGTAAGGACAAGTTGTGAGTAATCCCTCATCTAACAGGTACTCTAAGGAGAACAGTAGGACCCTCATATAACAGCTTTACACCTTATCTACCCTCAACTAGTAGGTTTGATGTCTCAACCTACACTGGCACATAGTTCTAGACGCAAGAATTACTTCTAAGAATCACACCCTCTAATAACAGGTGAGTTCCCATCCTTGGGCTCACTCGGTGCAGAATCCTACTCCCATATGAATAGAAACTGAACATGATTAAATTAACTGAACTAGAATACATTCATCGAGTTCCGTTGACTGATAAAATACTACTGAGATTACTGAATTTCTAAGATTTCTGAGATTACTGAGTTTATTGAGTTTTCCTGAGTCACATGATTGTCTGAGTTCTATGAATCATGGATTGACTGAGAGTATCTAGAAAACATGACACTAGCTTTAGGCTCACAGCTAAATTATCAGGTATAACTACCCCAGGACTTGATAGCATGAAATTGACAAGACATGAAACTTTTTGACACATGACCATAGTCAACAATTTATAGTACAATCATTAGGGATTTTCATGATGTATTCTCATGCTATAAGCTTACACATGAATAGGAATGCACGTAAACATATCATAATTTTATAAGCCTAATCTCATGAGCATTACGTCAACCCATTACAAAGCATGACAATAACGTGGGAGTCATTTCAAATATAAGGAAAAAACATAGATTCATCAATTTTGGTTACAAATGAGTCATAAGACATAATTCCTATTATCTTAGTCATTTTATCAAACACCTTGCATGCATATGTTTAGGCTTAGGCATGAATATTAAAATAATACTTCATGGAAACATTTTACCCTTCCAATGCAAGAATTTCAACCACATACTGACATATTTTCATGATAGTCATTAAAGACTTCAACTTGGAAATCTAGCAACAACATAAACATGGACATAATTCAATTCGTACCATGGAATCCAAAGTTTATATTTCAAATAGGGTTTTTGAGCTTCGTGGATGGAAGGAACCTATGAATTAACACTTGACATACTTGGGTGGATGATTTCTTGAAGATTGGTAGAGGAAAGCTTGAATTATTAACTTGGAATTAAACACCTAGGATTTCTTGTTCTTGGGAATTGATCTTTGAGAGAAATCCTAATTTAGTGTTATAGATGAATAATGAAGTTATGAGCTCTCATCGGGTATAATTAGGGGTCAAATCGAGTGGAAAAAAACCCAAATACCCTTTTAAAATGGCTTAAAATTGCTGATAAAAAATGACGATGTTTCGGGCAACGATCCATCGCTAGCTCGATGGTCTGTCAGTTCTGACCCTCGCACTTTGCCAGAACCTGAACTTTCTGCCTCGTCTATGATGGTTTGGGCGATGGTCCATCGTTAGCTCAATGATCCATCGTTCTTGGCCATCACACTTGACCATAAGTCGGGTTCACTGCCTTAATCGTGATGGCTTGGGAGACGGTCCATCACTAGCTCGACGATCCATCGGCTTGACTTTCGCTTCTAGGCATATAATACCCTGAATTTTCCTTAAGTCTAATTTCGTCTCTATAAGATTGAGGAATGAATTACAAAGTGAGTAATATTTAAATCATATAGAATTTTCTTAATTTTGACTTTTTTTTCATGTGAGAAATTGAATTAGCTTTCCAATGATATAAGATTCAACCAAATCAGATAACAGGAAAAATGTTATGGATAATTGAAGTTCCAGTCATATAACACTATCATTTTAGTATTTGGCACATCACAGAGAGGGTCTATTTAACAATTGCCAAATTCCAGTAGAACTGCATGATTGTGATGTGTTGTGCTGAAGTTCCAGGTCCCAACCAGTGGGACAGCATGATGGCTCTGCGTCGCGGTGACTCCCAGATTCCCATTTGTCAATTTCCAGTGAGCCACCGTGATAGTGGCGCGTCATGGTGGCCCATAAAGTCGGGTTTCTAGTTTAATTTTTTCAGCTTCGTACAAAAGTTAAAATGCATTTTGGACTTTTTCCAATCCTCTTAAGCTGTACAAACATCAGAATTAAGGTCACTACAAGCATCATATGAGATTTTTTTCAAGATTTCCCTCAACCAAAAACCCTAATCATCCAAATCCTCTTCCAAGAACCTCAAGGGTTCACCATAGATTTTCTAAATTGAGTCAAGATTAAAGGTTCCCAAGTCAAAGGCTTCAAGAACCCTCATTCAAAAGTACGAATCGAGTCCCAAAAGATAGATTTCATCCAAAGCTTCTAATTCAAGGTATGTGGGGTTTGAACAAGAACACTCCTTCCATTCTAGTGCCCAAAATTTGCACTAATTTACAAAGATACATGATTTTACATGTTTTCCTATGAATTTGAAGTATGAATTTATACCCTATGTGGTTGTTCATGGGATTATGAGATTTTGAATGTTTTAGAAGTTGAATTTTATGAGTATGAGTATATTTTTATGAGTATTGCTGAAATTTTCAGATTTCCAAATGATTTATGCATGTTTCTGATTTAAAGTATGAATTTTTAGATGTTTGATCATGATATTGACATATGGGTCATTAATCCCTATTTTAGAATGTGATTTTGAGAATTGTTGTGCTACATGCCCCTTAAAATTAGACTATTTTAAAATAATTTAGAAAGATTCGACCCTTTGGTCACAATAGAGTTGAAATCCACTTTACGAAATGAGATTACAGACTTCATAATTGATTTCCTTATGAAATATGAGATTACTTTTAAAGTGGATTTTTCTTGAGATTTTGAGCATAAGATTGGGAGTAATATTTAGCATCGAGTTGGGTAAGTTACTATGGTTTCATACCCAGAACTACGTGCCACCGTAGGTTGAGATACTTATTCCCACTATATGTGGATGACTGAGATAGTGATCACTGAGATAGATTATTATATTCCGATGACAAGGGTAGAACAACCCTAACCTTACGGGGGCTAGTCGTGGGACACTATGGATGCTCACATGGTGTACATGTCGGTTAGAAGAACCTCCCAAAAGATGTCCCCACTCTTAAAATAGTTTTAGTTATTTAAAGTCTTGAGATAAAGTGCTTTCCCCACAGAATAAGCTTTAAGATTTCCAAAGCCTAAGACAGAGTACTTTCCAAATTTTAGAAACTAAGTGTAAAAGCTCACAACTTATTCAGATATTATTTTACTTAAGATTTCAATTATAGAATTACAGTTACAATTTTCAGAAATAAAGGTGAGCCTTTTCCACTTAGCCTATAGGATTTGAGAATACGAAAAGAATACAGATTTTAGAACTAAGTGTAATGACTCACGATATTTATACTATATGCTTTACTATTCATGATTTATATGCTCAGATTTCAGATTTACTCAGCTATGTGAGTCATTTACATCTAGCATGCATGATTTTATAAACTGTGATGATATTGAGATGTTATTTTACTTATGCATTCAACCCCATATACTCAGTACATCCTTAAAGTACTGATCCACATATATGTCTATATGCTACATTGTCTCATAATGTAGTTACAAGTTCTAGTATGCACATTTAGACTCAGACAGTTGCAGATTCCAGCCAGCAAGATGATGAGTCCTCCTTCCTCGAGGACTTCAGTTAGATTTATTTATGTCCTTTACTTTCTTATTCCTATGTACTGATTAGTGGTAGCTGGGGTCACATCCTAACTATCTATAGTTAGTATTAGTAGAGGTTTCATAGACAATCAGTAGAGTTAATGTATTCAATTTCAGTTTTTTTTTTGTAAAAGTAGAGTTGTAATCATGTGAATTTAGTTTTGTATTGATCAGATTCAGAAAAGAGTTATCTCCCACAAATTTTGTACAGATTTATGCATTTTATTTAGTTGCTTATGAGTTATGCTAGTAGAAGGGTTTTCTTGGGGTCAATTGTGACCCTAAGCCCCGTATGACATCTCGAGACCCATTTTTGGGGCATTACAGGGCAGTTCCGATAGTTTTTTGTAAAGCCTACATAACTTTTCACCTCAATACCAGATTTGGATGAAATTATATCGTTGGAAAGATAATTCAATTTCCCACATGATAAAAATTCAAAATTGGGGAAATTCTATCTGATTTAATCATTAATCATTTAGGAAGTCATCACTAACTCTTCTGGAGACTAGATTTGACTTAAAGAAAGTTCAGGGTATTACAATATCTCCCCCTTAGGAATATTTATCCTCAAATGGGACTGACTAGACTGAGAAAGCTCATAGACTGATCTTACTTAAGGGACGTGAACATTGAACATGTCTATATGACTGAAACTTCTGATATACTAAAAATCATACTGAATATGCATGTCTGATGTATGGATATGTGACGAATAGTCTTCATGAATATATGAATGAGATTATTGAGAAGCTAAGTTTCTCATGATGAGAATGCATATCTGATGCATGAATACATGACTGACATAATAGATGAACATATGACTGGATATGCAAAGGTATTTGATACCAAGTTTATAACTGAAATCTGAACATAAAACTGAATAAGCTTAAAGAAAGCTATTACCTTGGGCTGAGTTTGAGTTTGTGGAGAAGAGGTGAGGATACTTGGTCAATATGTCTGCTTCTTCTTCCCAAGTCGCTCCCTCAATGGACTAATTCCGCCAAATAACTTTGACTAGAGGAACTTCTTTGTTCCTCAGTCTATGAGTCTGGTAGTTAAGAATTTCAACTGGAATCTCTTCATAAGAGAGGCTGTTCTGAACATCAATTCCCTCTATAGGGACTACAACTGATGGGTCACCTATGCACTTCTTTAGCAAGGAGACATGGAACACTGGATGAATTAAGGCTAGATCTGAAGGAAATTCAAGCTCATAAGCTACCTTGCCGAAATGACTGAGAATTTTGAAGGGACCAGCATATCGGGGACTAAGCTTTCCTTTTTTGCCGAATCGCTTCACTCCCCTCATGGGAGAGATTTTCAAGTACATATAATCACCAATCTTGAACTCGAGATCCTTTCTACGCATATCTATATAAGACTTTTGTCAGCTCTGAGTAGCCCAGAGTCTTTCTCTGATCAATTGGACTTTTTCTAAGGCATCGAATACTAAGTCAGGCCCTATAGCTGAGGCCTCACTAACTTCAAACCAATCGATTGGAGATTTACATATCATATCATAGAGAGCTTCAAATAGAGACATCCAAATGCTGGAATGATAGCTGTTGTCGTATACAAACTTAATCAAAGGCAAGTGGTCATCCCAACTCCCCTTGAAATTAATTGCACATAACCTTAGTATATCTTCCAAGGTTTGACTGGTCCTTTCTTATTGACCATCTGTCTTAGGATAAAAGGCTGTACTGAGGTAAACTTGGGTACCACGACCCTTGTGGAATGATTTCTAGAAGTGAGAGGTGAACTGCGTACCTCTGTCTGAAATAATAGACAATAGAACACCATGTAATTTAACCAACTCCCTGATATAAAGTCTGGAATAATCCTTGGTTGAATAAGAAGTATGGACTGGAAAGAAAAGAGCTGATTTGGTCATTCTATCTACAATGATTCAAACTAAATCATGCTGACGACGAGTATGAGGCAAACCCATCACAAAGTCTATGTTCACTTCTTTCCACTTCTAAGTAGGAATACTGAACTCTTGGATGGATCCAATAGGCTTTTCATGTGAATCAATACTTTAAGGGCTATCGTGCGTACTCTGTGTGTGTATATATATTTGAGAAAGAAATAAAATTTTAAAATATATAATTTACTGGCTATAAAAATATGTTATTAATGATAAAGTGAGAGTTTAAAAATTATGTTATTTTAAATTTAATAATATGCTATTATTTTTGAGATAGAGTAATAAGTAAGTAATAACACACATAGCGCATATGCTTACGTTCTCTGTGGATCCAATGGGTTCTGTGGAGCAATTGGATATTGATGATTTATTTCTGTGTATTCTCTCTCAACTGCTTCTCTCTGCATCCATTCAACAAAAGAATAAAAAATAATATAAATGTGTGACAGAAACTTTATATATTGAAAGACAGTTATTTTGGCATTGAAAATTTATCGGATTAATTAGTTTATTAAATTATGAATTATAAACTAGGAATAAGACATACTCCTGATCTCAAAGTGGATCCACGAAATAGTCTTGGCATTCTTCCTGGTGTGTGTCTTTCCTGCACTTGTTTAACATAATAAGATAAGATGCCTTATTAATACTAATAACCATTTTATCATCTCGTTGTCTCAATTTTAGGTATGATTAGATTTCTTACTAGGTTTGAGAAAAAATTGATATTTATTTATTTAAATGTGTCATTACATTTGTATGATTAAACTTCTAAAACATGCAGTTGTTATAATATTTGTCTGGATATAGTCTATAAATGCTTCTTATTAACGATAATATAAAAACTTGAAAGTTAGTTATTTTAAAAAGTGTGAAATACTTTTAAAGTAATTGTAAGAAAATAGTGTTTGGGATGAACAAAGTAATACTATAGAAAGGAAAAATTCACCAACGTACCCTCACTCCCCGATATCCTCTTGAAGGGATGACATCCCTATTAGATATTTCTGGAGGTAAATTTCAGCTGACACCAAGTGAGAGTTCAGAAGCAGGATTAAACACAGGCCTGACAAAAGAAAATACATATGGAGTTAAATTTTAGTCGATACCAAATGAGAGTTCAGGAGCAATATGATTAAACACAGGCCTGAAAAAAGAAATGGATTTAGGTATTCTAAGAATATCATATGTTTTAGTGAGAGGCAAAGAGAGAAAGAGAGTATTTAATACCTTGGTACAGAATACATGTCACATTGATTCCACAAAAATGAATCTGATGAGTCTTGCATATATTGGTGATGATGTCCATGCACTTGTTGATTGCTATTAAAAAAGAAAGAAAGAAGGGAAAATATGTTAGTAAACCATGAACTACAATATTTATTTTGATTTGTTTTCATTTATAACAACAGTTAGATCAATTTGTTGTCTAAACACTTTGTAATGTAGGGATTTATTTAAGAGATATAGGTTAATAATTTTGAGGGCTAACAATATTAAACTAGTAATGCAGAGAATACTAATGCGTGATATAAGTTTTAGTAATATAGAAATTGCTTCTATTGGATGATTGATACATTACAAACTAGTATACAATTTATGATCTAAAATCTTCAATATATGATTTAAAACTTTTTTTGTGTTTTAAATAGAATGTAAAGGAATCACTACTATTATGAGTGTTAATTCTATCATTTTAGATTTAGTTCATGTATCTATATTTTTATTTTCATTCTACATTCTACCTCGTATAAAATAATATAATTTTTTTTTTTGCATAACTTAAAAAAAATATTTATGAGGAAAAAAATAACTATCAACTTGGAATGACTTGATACCAGATTTCCGGAGGAGATTATTTTCCTCAAATTAAATCTAACATGATACAAAGCAATACTAATTTTTTCCGAACAACATCACTTTAGGATGTTCATTAGGGACTAACTCACTCAATGTTTTTTCGTCAAATTTTATTTGAATTCAAGATAAGTTATGTTAAATACTAGAGTCGACGGGATATTGTGCCATTGTGTCGATCAAACAAATAAAATAATGTATTAGTGATTTATGAGGTTTTCTTTCTATTTTTTTTTTAGGATAAAACCACTGTTTAGGACCATAAAACATGAGAAGTCTCGTTGAATTATATTATTATTTGATAAGATCTTCAAATTTTAGAATAAAATTTGAAAGTATTTTTTCCTCATCTAATCTGGTTGAATTTTTTGATCCTAATATAAGCATCTAGAAGATTAATTATATCACAATCTTAGGATACTAATTATAAGATTTGAATATAAAAAAGATGTATTTTATCACAAATTCTTTTATCCAAAATTATTCAAAAGAATCTAAGACTAATAAGAGTTAAAAACACTAATTTATTTATTAAATCTAAAAGAAGTACCTGAGTTGCATGAAGTTGGGTTAAACAAAAGTTTGTGGAGCACCCTCATTTTGATTTTCTGGAGGTTATCTATTTTGAGACCTAAATTCCTGCATACACTAAAGTTCTTAGATAATTAAAATAAATAGAATAATAAATTAAGAAAAATAAAGCAATCTAATTCTTAAACCTTGAAACAAAAAATATCAGAGGATGAAATCTTCAACAAAGGCTCTTTTCAAAATCTTATTGCTAAGTGAAACATTCGAGTTAAGACCCCAATCTTATTTATAGAATGAACATAATAAATTCTATACGTTTATAGATATTTCTTACCATATTAAGAAATAGTAAGTATAAATTAGATTGGTGAAATAAAATTTGAACTATTTCAAATCCAACACTAATTTACAAAATATACTACCTGTTTGCTATCGGTTTCAATACTCATTTTGTAACCCAAAATTATTTATTTAAAATTAATTTTAACACATAAATATATTTTATCATGTAGTAATTATAAATTATTTTTAATTAGTTAACTAAATATACGCTAAATTTAAGCAACAAAGGCAACAAGCCAAAAAGTCCACCATGATTCAAGAATGAAATTGTATGGTGGTAGTTGAGTTTTGTAATATCATCTCATCAAATGGTTCCTTTGATATATAACATGAAATTTAAAAAATAATAATTGAAAAGAGGGTGGAGGACCCAAAAAAGTTGAGTCAGGATGATAGATATCAAAATCTCCTCCACGACACGTAAGCCAACCCCTCATATAAAAATAGAAACACAAATATTTACAAAATTAAATTTAATGCTGATCTGAATAAATCAAACATTCAAAACTTTTTTCTGGTCAACAATAGATTTTCATTTCATGATCAAAATAGTCTTTACAAAGTAGAGAAATATCAGACAAACTGCTCTCTCATACTTGTAAGACCCCGTAAAGTCCTAGTCCATTTCAGCTCCGTATAGCATGCCAAAAGAGGTCCCAAACTTATAAAATTTAAGCTAAGTGTTGACACTTAGTCTTATCTTTGGCCTCGATATTTTAATAATTTTATTTTCAATCTTTTCGATCTTAGATTGCCAATTTTTATATTGAATCATGATCAGGGTTATCTATAGGTCATCTCGGGTGAGTTTTGAAATTTTTAGACATCATTTGAGACACGTTTGGATGACCAAAATAGAAAGCCAACACGATCAGGATGTGTCGCATTGGCTATGCATTGTCACCATCGATGTGGTACGTCGGTAATTGAGCCATTACCATCGACGCAACACGTCGCCTATCGTGTCACTGGGCACTTTTTGCATACTAAATTACGGGTTTGTGGGGACAACAGAGTCATTTTCCACCCATATTAACCCACTATAACACTAAATTAAGCCTCTCAAAGGGAAAAATTCACTCATTATTTGATAAATTCTCTCAAGAGCAAAACCCTAGTTCATCAAGTCTAAGATCAAGTTCCAAGAAATCACTAACAGTTCTCACAAATTCAATAATCAAGGTATGTTAGGTGTTCATCCTTAGGTTCCTTCCACCCTTAAAGTTCAAGAATCTTTTTTATTTTTTAAATTTAGATTATGATTTACATTCTTGAATGGAATTGTGTTCATGTATGTGTTGTTGTGTGGGTTTCAAGTCAAGAATATTTTGAGTTTCATGCAAAGGAACTAGAATGTGTGTTGATTTATGTAACCCTCATGTTAAATCTTTGAGTTGTGATGTTGATTATGGTAGTCATGACTTTCATATATTGCTCATTCTCATGTACAAGATTTATGCATCCTAGGTATTTGAAAAAATATCTATGTGTAGTAATTTTGCATGATAATCTACGTGTGATGATTTTAAAGTTGAGATATGGTTCCATTATCTATGCTATCGAGTACTGGGGGTATTGAATACCCAAAATTTAGTTGTTTATCTAGTCTCCAATCAAAGTAGAATGATTCTGTAGTATATCGAATAGCAGTATTTTGCCAGTCAAAAGAATCAGTGTGAGTTCAGTCATGTCTAGTACAGTCCAGTGATCAGTTCAGTGTCGACTTAGTTGGGAGTAAGATTCAGCACCAAGCAAACCCAGGGATGAGGGTATTCTTGCCAGCAGAGGGTTTAACCCTTAGTAGCAGTACCTGAGTTACAGAACTATGTAGCCAGTGTAGGGTAAATCATCTTTCTGTCACACTAGGGTTGACGTAACTATATTCATCTCATGAGTCTTCTTGCCATATTAGGGTTGACGCAGCTAATGTTAGTAACCCGTGGCATGGTACTAACACCCTTCCAACTGGGGTTAAAAGTTGGTCCCTAAATCAGTCTATAATCGGGGTATGTTGGTTAGATGATAACTCCCACATTTACAATTTCAGTATTTAATATTTAGTAATCAGTATCTAGTATTCAGTATTCAGTATTCAGTACAAAACTCCATTTAGTTCTACACGTTCATGACTTACAGTTATCAGTTATTCAGTTATAAAAAATTGAGTACTTCAATTCCAGACCAACTCAGACAAACGATATATGCTTGGTATTATATGTTCCGTACTTACAGTAGTCCCATTCTTGTATTTTTGTCACCCAATTATTTCATAATATTTAGATATTATTCTTATACACGTAAACCCATGCATATCAACCTAACCTCACCTAGCATATCAGTACATTCAAAGTACTGATGCATACTCTTCCTTTGCGCTATGATGTCTTATATCATAGGATCGGATGCTCGGGTTCCTCATCGTACCTAGTCAGATCAGTCTATCAGCCGCAACTATATTAGTGAGTCTGATGTTGGGCGTATTTATACGTCTAAGCACCATAACTTACCCGTGTTTTAGCTAAGTTTTGAGGATAAAATACATAATTCTTGCACTTTTAGTCTATTTTTAGTTAAGTGAGCTGACCTATGTGATTAGCATGCTTTTCAGGTACTAATGAGGAAGATTATAGAACTTTGGGGATCTGTGGACAGCAAAGGAAACTTCACATAAAAAGGAAAGCAGCTTTTGGAATGAATGTGATGTATGGGAACTTTTTCCCGGGCAAACTCAATATTTGTAAATAGTTAAGGATGTAGTAGCAATTTATTAGAGAAGGATGTTATTAAAAGCCTTATGGCTGAATTTTTAGGGATTATTGACATTCTGTATTATTTTGAAAACAAGAGAAAGCGGCTTAGTTTGAGGATGGAGAGAGAGAGAATCGCTTTTCTCTCTTATTTCCGCTATTCATCTTTACCACCAAGATCGTTCTAAGTTTTGGTATGATGAATATTTCTATTGTGATTTTCGTTTTATTCATGAGTAGCTAAGTTTATTTGTTAGGGTTATGGAAACCTTGTAGTATACTCTCTATTGCTATGGGTTTTTGAATTTATGATGTGTTAATCCACTTATATCATTACTCTCTTCATTTTGATTGAATTCTCGTGGTTCCAAACATAGGGAATGCGCCATTATAGCAATAACTTGTTCGATAGAAAAGTTACTATTTGGAAAGAGAGTGTGACAAGAAAATATTGTTTCCAACCTCTATTTTACACGTTAATGCCTTAGCAGGATTAACTTCTTGGAGAGTTCGTACGATTGGTTATACACTTTGGATTTGAGAGAACTAAGGTGAATAAATCCTTGATGGTTGAGAAACACTTGGATTTAGAATTAGAATACATCTCTCTATAAGTGCATGCATGTATAAAGTCCTTATTACTCATAGTTAATAGAGAAGTAGAAGCTACAAGGTGGACATAACCCTAATTTGTCATTCTCTGTGATCAAATATTATTACACATATCATCTCATCGTTACACTGATAATATTATTGTGCACCTAAACTGAAACCCCCTTACCTTGGAACCTTCGATCAACAGTCTAATAATAATCGCAATACTTAGTGATCATAGTATTCCCTATGGGATTCGACACCCAACCCAGTTGGATTCTATATTTGACAGCGACCGCTTGCACTTTCTAACGAGAGTTGTAATTTGGGCATATCAAATTTTGGCACCGTTGCCGGGGAATACGGTTGTCAACTAAGTTTGTGATAGTTAATAGACCCTTTGGTCAAAGATTCTCAAATTTTACTTTTTTTTTTTTGTTTAGGTTTAGTGGATTGCATGCCAAATACACGGAGATCGGGTCAGCCATTATTACCTATAAATCCTGAACCACATCTCATTGGCAGAATGGATGCGCAACGAGACCTTGAAAGGATAGCTACTCAACAGGAGCAGGCTAGATTAGCTGCATTGGCAGCTGAGCAAGTAAATCAACAGAATGCTGATAACCCAGGTCGGGTACCAAATCTTGATGATGAGGTCCTGGGTGATGATGAGTTATTAAATCCAAGGCGTGTAGATGATGTGGCTGCACCAGTGAATAGAAATGTCAATAGAGATCGTCAAGCTAGGATGAGACCTGAACGCCAAGCTGTGCAAGTTGCTTTTGATGATGATGATGACGAATTGGAAGGGGCTGGTGCCACATGGGCTATTATTCCTCCGCCCTTGGCACCCAGAGCCAAGTTCAATATTATTAGCACCATGATCCAGCTATTGCAACTCAAAGGGTTATTTGGTGGACTTGCAGGCGACGATTCGAATATGCATTTGATTAATTTTATCTCAATATGAAAATCGTTTGACAATCCAGGGGTTGGACAGAATGCGATCCAGCTACGTTTATTTCCATTGTTTCTATCTGGAGAAGCAACTCTATGGTTAAATGGGCTAACTCCTGACTCTATTACCAATTGGAGGCAACTGAAAGAAACTTTCCTAGAAAGATTCTTTTCGCCATCTAAGAGAGCACAATTAAGAGATGAGATAAGCAATTTCAGACAGCTTCTAATTGAAGCTCTCCACGAGACTTGCTAGAGGTTCAAGAAAAAGCTTATGCGGTGCCCAAATCATCAGATGACCAATGTCCACTTGATCGAAATATTATATAGGTCTTTGAACTTAGTGACTAAGCCAGTGGTAGATAATGCAGAGGGTGGGTCATTCATGGACCTTACTTTTATTGAGGCATGTGATATGCTGGATTGTATGAAAAAGCAGAGTAGAGCTTAGCATACCAGGGATTCTGAGGTAGCAAGCTCTACTGTATCTATTGGCATGACGACAGAACAGAGGCGAAGAGAAGAGGAACGTGACCAGGATATGGCTCACATAAAAATGCAGATGGACCTTCTTACTAAGCATTTATTATCAGGGAAGACAGAAAAGGTCAAAGCTATTGTATCATAGGGAAGAGCTGACTCTGATTCTGAGGAGGAAGCAAATTACTTGAATAATCAGGGGGGTTTTCGAGGCAATGTCCAAGGAAACCAAGGTAGGAACTATTATGAAAAATCTGGATACAAGGACCGAGACCAAGGTAATTGGAAAAATAAGAATGACAGGAGAGGTTTGTATGTCTATCCTAGAAATCGTGAAGCTGCTGCACCTAGATTTGGGAAGATGTCCATAGAGGACATGATGGCTAAGCTGTTGAAAGGAGCGGAGGCAACCAACACGGGAGTAGCTGAGGTAAAAAATAATTTGTCCTCAATGAATTAATTGGTTGACTCGCATTCCACTTCAATAAAATAGCTGGAACAACAAATGAGTCAACTATCGGCGACATTCAATCAATGGAAAGCTGGCACTTTACCAAGTGAAATTGTGCAAAATCTAAGGAAAGATGGATCATGTTTGGCTATTACAACCAGGAGTGGTAAGGTGTTAGAAAATACATCCAAGGGCAAGCCTGTGGTTGATAGTATGGAGGATAATGTTGTTGAAGCAGATTGTGATGATTCTGTAGAAGTTGAAAATCAGGATAAGAACGTTCATGATACTACACCTAGATGTCAGTAGTTTGAAAAGATTGATAATGGGAAGCACAAAGAAAAGGAAGTGGTGGAGAAAACTCTTCTAAATCCATCACCACCTTTTCCTCAGAGACTGAAGAAGAAGGCTGATGACACCAGGTTCAGTAAATTCATAACCATGCTAAAGCAGCTGACTATAAATGTGCCTTTGGTGGAGGCACTGGAGAAAATATCAGGGTACGCCAAATTCATGAAGGACCTTTTGACAAATAAAAGGTAAGCGAGCTATGAACTGGAAGATAATTTTCATCATTTCAGTGCGATTGCCACGAGGTCTTTGGTACAGAAGAAGGCAGATCCGGGTGCTTTCACTATTCCTTGCATGGTTGGATCTTTAGATTTTGCTAAGGCTTTATGTGATTTAGGAGCTAGCATTAATTTGATGCCACTAGCCATTTATAGACAGTTGGGGTTGGGGGATCCTACGCCAACCAACATGCGGCTTGTAATGGCAGATAGGTCGGTAAAATGACCTGTTGGTATCTTATATGATGTATTAGTAAAGGTTGCTACCTTTATTTTTCCTGCAAACTTTGTTATTTTGGATTGTGAGGTGGATTTTGAGGTGCCCTTAATCTTGGGTCGACCTTTCCTCGCAATAGGAAGTGTGCTTATTGATTTGTGGGTAAATGAGCTTTTATTTTGGATGAATGACGAAGTGGTGCATTTTGATGTATGCAAATCAATGAAGCAGCCCAAGGATATGAATGTGTTCTCTATAGTTGATGTTTATTATGAGGATGAGAACGAATTATCTTTAGACAAGCAACTTACTGTTGAGCCATTGGCTGCTGTGCTTATGAACTTTGATCATGAGGATGTTAAGGAGTACGAAAAAACTATCTGTTCTTTGACAGGAATGGGTTCGTATTCTTATGCCCCCAAGAAGCTGGACCTTAATCGACCTTCACCACCGGTGAAGCCATCCATTAAAGAGCCATCGGTGTTAGAATTGAAAAAGCTACCCAGTTATCTAAGGTATGTGTTCTTGGGTAGTGGAAATACACTGCCGGTTATTATTGCTGCTGATTTAGGTGAATAACAGGTAGAGGCTCTCATCTCTATTCTGAAGAGGTACAAGAGAGCTGTTGGTTGGACTATTGCAGATATCATTGGTATCCCTCCTGGCATATGTATGCACAAGATTCAGCTAGAGAAAGATTGCGTACCCACTATTGAGCATCAGCGTCGTCTGAATCCACCTATGCAAGAGGTGGTGAAGAAAGAAATCATCAAGTGGCTAGATGCAGGGGTGGTGTACCCAATCTCAGACAGTAAATGGGTGAGTCTTGTACAATGTGTGCCCAAAAAAGGAGGCATGGCAGTAGTAGCAAATAAGAAGAATGAGCTAATTCCACTCAGGCCTGTCACAGGGTGGAGGGTGTGTATGGATTACCGGAAGCTAAACTCGTGGACGTTAAAGGACCACTTCCCAATGCCATTCATGGATCAAATGCTTGATTGATTAGTAGGAAAAGAATGGTTCTATTTCTTGGATGGTTATTCCAGATATAACCAGATTTGCATTGCTTCTAAAGATCAGGAGAAGACCACTTTTACATGCCCATATGGTACTTTTGCATTCAAACGAATGCCATTTAGGCTATGTAATGCACCTGCCACTTTTCAGCAGTTTATGATGTCCATTTTCTCTGATATGGTTAAAGACACCTTGTAGGTGTTTATGGATGACTTTTTGGTTGTAGGTGAGTCATTTGAGTCATGGTTGGGAAATCTGAGTATGGCTTTGTAGCAATGTGTAGAATTCAATCTGGTGCTAAATTGGGAGAAGTGCCATTTTATGGTTAAGGAAGGCATTGTTCTCGGGCATAAAATCTCTAAAAAGGGAATTGAAGTTGATCGATCAAAGATTGAAGTTATTGAGAGACTACCACATCCAATTTCTGTGAAGAGAATTCATATTTTTCTTGGTTATGCTGGTTTTTATCAGAGGTTTATTAAAGACTTCTCCAAGATTGCAAACCCATTATGCAAACTTTTAGAGAAGGAGGCAAAGTTTTACTTTGGTGAAGATTGCTTGAAGGCATTTGAATGCCTCAAAGGGAAGCTAGTTGAAGCCCCTATTATTGTAGCACCCGATTAGTCTCTACCATTTGAAATTATGTGTGATGCAAGTGGTGTAGCCTTGGGTGCTGTACTTGGTCAGAAAAGAGAAAATCTATTTCATCCAATCTACTATGTGAGCAAGGCCTTGAATAGAGCGCAGAAGAACTATACCGTTACTGAACAACAGTTTCTTGTGGTTGTTTATGCTTTCAGAAAGTTCTGTGCTTACTTGTTGGGAACCAAGGTAGTGGTTCATACAGATCATGCGGCTCTAAGATATCTAATGGCAAAGAAGGATGCCAAGCCAAGGCTAATTAGGTGGGTCCTACTGCTTTAAGAATTCAATTTTGAGGTAAAGGATAGAAAAGGTTGTGAAAACCAAGTAGTTGATCATCTATCTAGAATCGAGAGTGAGCACACAGTGTAGACCAACCTTGATATTGATGATGCATTCCCCGATGAAGAGATTCTAGCAACTATGGTGGAAAACTTACCGTGGTATGCAGATTTCACTAACTACATGGTAAGCGAAGTAATTCCTGAGAATCTCTCCTTTCATCAAAAGAAAAAGTTCATGCATGATGTGAAACATTACTTCTGGGGTAAGCCGTATCTTTTTCGATGATGTGCTGATGGTATTATTAGGCGGTGCATCCCAGATGTAGAGGTGTCTAGCATCCTGGAAGCAAGCCATGCTTCCCAAGTTAGAGGTGACCATGCAGGTGAACGGACGGCCAAGAAAGTACTGCAAAGTGGCTACTATTGGCCTTCATTATTCAAGGATGCCTACGATTTTGTAAGAAGATATGATCAGTGTCAGCGGCAAGGTTCTATCTCAAAGCACCATGAGATGCCCATGTCCAAAATGCTTGAAGTAGAGTTATTCGATGTCTGGGGTATTGACTTCATGGGCCCATTTGTGAGCTCATTTAGGATGAAATATATCTTAGTTGCTGTGGATTACGTATCCAAATGGGTCGAAGCAGTCGCTCTAGCTGATAATGAAGGGAAGAGTGTTGTGGCATTCTTAAAGAGAAATATCTTCTCTCATTTTAGGGTACCCCGTACCATCATAAGCGATGGAGGATCATATTTCTGCAACAAGCTGTTTAGAGCCGTATTGGCAAAGTATGGGGTTAAGCAACATAAGGTAGCTACACTGTACCACCCACAAACTAGTGGGCAGGTGGAGGTTTCAAACCGGGAAATCAAGCTGATCCTTGCTAAGACTGTGAATGCCAGCAGGAAAGATTGGTCCAGGAAGCTGGATAATGCCTTATGGGCATATAGGACCGCTTTTAAGACACCAATTGGTATGTCACCATACCAACTAGTTTATGGAAAGGCTTGTTACTTGCCAATTGAGCTAGAACATAAAGCAATGTGGGCACTAAAACAGCTTAACCTGAACTGGGATGATGCTATAAATATGAGATTGGGACAGCTGAACGAGATGGATAATTGTGTATAAATGCATATAAAAGAGTAGATCTTTACAAGGAAAGGATGAAAAAGTACCATGATCGGAGGATTATCCAATGAAACTTTCAGAAAGGCGATTTGGTATGCCTTTTCAACTCTATGCTGAAGCTGTTTCCAGGTAAGTTGAAGTTTAAATGGTCTGGTCCATTCAGAATCAAGCGAGTTTACTCATCTGGAGTAGTGGAGTTAGAAAACAATGATGGTTGTGTCTTTAAGGTGAATGGCCAAAGAGTGAAGCTATATATCAGTCCAACCGACTCGATAAAATGTATAGCCACCATATATCTTGATGCAGTCTGAGTAATTAAGATAACTGTGCCGTGCCGCGATAATAAATCAAGCGCTACATGGGAGGCAACCTATCATTTTACTAGGATTTTGTTTTTGGTAAATAAAAATTCAAAAAGAAAAGTCGAGCCACGACCAAAACTAAGGTGCTTGGTGGGAGGCAACCCATCCTTCTAATCATTTTTGTTGTTTTTGATTAAGTATAGGTGCATGAAGTACAAAGGAGGAGATT
>NW_025860903.1:188902-210385 GCF_002878395.1 Capsicum annuum
AGGAGATTAGTCCCAATTTTGATTTGGAAGTGAGCCATGTCAATGGTAGTAAGTCTAGGAGTGATGGAACAATACAGGTAAGTGGGAGTGGTCAAATGTGTAAGGCTCAAGTATGATTTGCATTAGAGTCGCGCCTCGAATTATGTAGATTCGACCCAAAAAGTTTCGCGGTGTGACCTTATTTTGTGACTTTCAATAAGGCCTGTGGTGGTAGCGTAGGGATCGGGCTGATAGTGCGCCGCATTTCCAATCGACTATGCTCACTACCTCACTTAGGCGATAGGTTAGGTGCCTCCTATGTCAACATAGGCGATAGGTTAGGCGCCGCCTATGCCATTGCCTATGCTCACTGCCTCACATAGGCGATAGGTTAGGCGCTGCCTATATCAACATAGGCGATAGGTTAGGCGCCGCCTATGCCATTGCCTATGCTCACTGCCTCACATAGGTGATAGGTTAGGCGCCGCCTATGTCAACATTGGAGATAGGTTAGGCTCCGTCTATGCCATCACCTATGCGCACTGCCTCACATAGGCGATAGGTTAGGCGCCGCATATGTCAACATAGGCGATAGGTTAGGCGCCGCCTACTTATGCTTAGGCGATTCCATGGGCGTCGCCTATCAACGTAAGTTTTGCCTAATAACCCATTTTTGAATGGATCGACCCGACCCATGTCTCATTTTTTAAATATATCCTCTACTCTTAATCCCCACTCAATTTTTTATTAAACCTAAGCGCTGCCCAAACAACCTTTCCCTCTCCAAGCCCTTCTCTTTTGTCATCTAATCTTACAGGCTCACCTTTCCGATTAGTCACGAATTTATCACCAAGTAAGTTGTTCTTTCATGTTCCGTAGTTGTTTCATTGCTACTCTCATAATGGTTAACTGGATTTTGTAGTAGTGCTTGGTGATAAGAGTATGGTTAGTTTGTTATGATTTTGGAAAAATACATCTCATTGAGTGAAAGGATTCTCGTGGGTAATCTTGATTTTACTTCGGCATGTATTGATTGGTATTCACTGTCATAATTTTTTATTATTATGGAGTTGAACTATTGAAGTTTAATGCATGATTTTGGGATTTGTAAGCTTGACTATGTGAGTAATTCGTTCATCGATGTAATGATCATGGTTAACCAAAAGCATAAGATTGTGTAATTGTTTCTATGCTATAGCATGATAAGATTTCTATGTGGTAGTCTTGTTCAAAGATTGCATTGCTCAAATGAAATAAAGTTGGAAATGATAGTCAAGATTACAGGACCATTGTGTGCTGCTTCTGTATATCAAAATGAGAAATTGTTATGTAAAGTGAAGGGTTGAAAGTGTGACTGCACTAATAATGTTGTTGGCACATACCATCTAAATGTATGTCGATGAAGTCTGAGTACTCGACAACACTCACTCAATTAGTTTGTGCAAACAAATTAAGTGTGGGGTGGTGACATCACTATTTTCTTATTCGATTATAGTGAATTTTACGAAATGAGACTAACATGACCCTATTATGCTCTTAGGTAACATGGCTCTGAAAGAATGACAGGGAAAGGAGAAAGCATCTACCTCATAAAAAGGTTAAAAAGGGGCAAGAAAGGACCAGGCTGATTCCTCCTCTCTTCAAGTGCCTCAATGCACTTTTGGGATCAAATGGGTTTTGAAGGAGGAAGGGAAGGAATGGTACAGAAACAATAAAGTGAAGAAATATGTACATGTGTAGTCGATGCAGAAGGAAAGTTTAGGAAAGAACTGCCCTCGCATTTTGGCAAAGATTATGGCACTAAAACTTAACTTTATCTTCCGAGACATGGGCGAATGTAATCTTGATTTGACTCGAGAATTTTATGCCAACTGGTCCCCAAGGACTACGGGAAATGAAGTACATATTCGAGGTCAAGTCTTGCAATTGAAAGCTGATTTCTTCAACTCTTTCCTGGGTACTCCAAGTGTGGATCAATCAACACTCAAGGAGCTCTACAACAGACCTCCCTATAGAGCAATCAGATATACGTTGTGTGGATAAATGTCCATGACCCGGTGGACTCGTCATAAAGATAATGGTCGTCACAATACTTACCCATAGGCTTGTTTGAACAGAGAAGCTCGCATATGGTTAAGAATATTCAATTCCTGCTTGATTCCTGGGACACAATACACTAAGGTCACACGTGATCGAGTCTGCTTGGTATATGCTCTAATGACAAATGTTCCCATCAACATTGGTGCAGTTATACGAACGTCGATGTGAAAATCAAGGGTGCACAACAAGTCCCATTTTAGTTTCGGAAACTTGTTCACTGTAATTTTAAGGAAAGAGCACATTGAGGAGGAGCCAGTAGACCATAAGTTGCCACAAAACTCGAAGAAGGTGTATCTCACGAAAATCAAAGATCCAAAAACTAGTCAAGGCATCAACCTTACCACTACTAAGAGACATGCTCGATATGAGAGTTTTTTTCGCCATCTGTATGGCATAACTAGGTTTACTATGATGAATGGGGGTTGTGTGCCAACTGATGCAGAGCTTCGGTAGTTTGACTATGACTACCCGCTTAATGAGAATGCTCGGGCCATGTGTGGAGTGGGGGTAAATTTTAAAGAACCTCTAGATGATGATGTGCTGACCGACGATGATCACCGACTGCTAGACTCTGATATAGAAGACAACTCTGATGATGAAGACTCTGATGATGATTCTAACGTAGGGGGTATGACCCCGGATGTAGAGGAAGAGTCTGACTAACCAGGTTTTTGCTTATTTATTTATACTGAGGGCAGTGTGTTTCTTCTTAGTGTGGAGTGCGGGTATAAGTATGTGTACGCCTGGATTGCCTTGTCTGCTGTATTGCCTATTGCTTGCCTGCATTTATTCTACAGTTGTTTTGATTTAGTCGTAGTTAGTTAGTTGTAATTAGTCATTTTTCTCAATGATGGATGGATGACGACCGTCTTAAGAGAGAATTAGTCAAATTTTTGCATGAAATTGTTCTTATAGACGGCATGACATTATAATAGGAGTTTGTGCTGAATCACTACTATTGAAACATTTAGGCTCTAAGTTGTGACTCATTCTGTGATAATTGTTTGTGGTTTAATTCATTTATTTGTTGGGTCAAGAATCTATAATGCTCCTAATTAAGTTGACCATGTGCCATGTGTGTGTAAGGTTATTGTATATTCTTTGTTGTAACTGATGCTAGAACTTGCCTAGTGTATGTGTGAAGCGAAATAAAGATTGTGAGTTTAGGAGGTGATTTAGGCATTTCTTTGGCAGCCCTAATTTTTTATCTCCTTTTTACCTACCTTTGTACATTGTCCTAGTGAATACCCATTGAGCCTTTAGCTATTTTCTTTGGCAACCTCATATGTAGCCTAATCCATTTTTTTTAAAAGACCATAATTTGATCCAAAAGCTCCTAAGCGCTTTAAATTGTAGAATCAAGTTGAGTAAATAGTGTGGCAAAATAAGAGAAAAATAGTGAAAGTGATACCCCAAAGTTTAGTTATTAGTACATGAAAATATTGTGATCGGGAGTGGCGCCCTGGTCCTTTCTTGGACATTATGCAACTCGACTAACGTAAATAGTCTAACCTGAGGGTGGCTATCATAGGGATGCTTAACAAAAAAAAAGAGTTGTATATTCCCATCATAGTGTTTTTGATTGAGTAACAAAATGGGTGAAGAAAAGAAAAGAAAAGGTTGGTAGATGAAAGGAAGGTAGAGTGGTTGTTAAAAGTTGGTGTAAATGGCATAATGTAGTGTATTAAAGCTCTTAGGGAACATAGTCACTATTTCTGGCCAAAATAGTCCTACCCATCCCTTTAGCCTACTTTACAACCCGTAAAGACCTATTTGATCCTAACCTTAGCATTCTGATATTAGTGGAGCATTACACTAAGGGCAAGCATATGGTCATCAGTTGTAATCTAAGAATTCTTTGTGAGGGTGAGAGCAAGCAAGTTCTTATACCCATATTTCTAAAAAATGCAAAACTAGGAGAGATTATGGGTAACTTTTTGTGTGAGCGCACATGGTTGATGATTGTTGGGTAGTTTTATATGATTGTTTTTGTCTTAACTTGTGTATATGAATTAACCAACTTAATGAGTCTATGTTGGAGGGTGAGTTGTTTCTTGTAATGATCAAGAAATCTACTCTTTGTTAATAATTGCAGTGTATGTCTTGTTGAAAATTTTGTGTTGCTTTTGTGAAGTTTAGTTAGGTATTCGCATGGATGTACTATTTTGTTCGAGAAAAAACAAAGACTTAAGTGTGGGGTGGTGATGTTGGGCGTATTTATACGTCTAAGCACCATAACTTACCCATATTTTAGCTAAGTTTTGAGGATAAAATACATAATTCTTGCACTTTTAGTCTATTTTTAGTTAAGTGAGCTGACCTATATGATTAGCATGCTTTTCAGGTACTAATGAAGAAGATTATAGAACTTTGGGGACCTGTGGACAGCAAAGGAAACTTCACATAAAAAGGAAAGCAGCTTTTGGACTAAATGTGATGTATGGGAACTTTTTCCCGGGCAAACTCAATATTTGTAAATAGTTAATGATGCAGTAGCAATTTATTAGAGAAGGATGTTATTAAAAGCCTTATGGCTGAATTTTTAGGGATTATTGACATTCTATATTATTTTGAAAACAAGAGAAAGCGGCTTAGCTTGAGGACGGAGAGAGAGAGAGAAATGCTTTTCTCTCTTATTTTCGCTATTCATCTTTACCACCAAGATCGTTCTAAGTTTTAGTATGATGAATATTTCTATTTTGATTTCTGTTTTATTCATGAGTAGCTAAGTTTATTTGTTAGGGTTATGGAAACCTTGTAGTATACTCTCTATTGCTATGGGTTTTTGAATTTATGATGTGTTAATCCACTTATATCATTACTCTCTTCATTTTGATTGAATTCTTGTGGTTGCAAACATAGGGAATGCGCCATTATAGCAATAACTTGTTCGATAGAAAAGTTACTGTTTGGAAATGAGAGTGTGACAAGAAAATAGGGTTTCCAACCTCTATTTTACACGTTAATGCCTTAGCAGGATTAACTTCTTGGAGAGTTTGTACGATTGGTTATACACTTTGAATTTGAGAGAACTAAGGTGAATAAATCCTTGATAGTTGAGAAACACTTAGATTTAGAATTAGAATACATCTCTCTATAAGTGCATGCATGTATAAAATCCTTATTACTCATAGTTAATAGAGAAGTAGAAGCTACAAGGTGCACATAACCCTAATTTGTCATTCCCTGTGATCAAATATTATTAAACATATCATCTCATCGTTACACTGATAATATTATTGTGCACCTAAACTGAAACCCCCCTTACCTTGGAACCTTCGATCAACAGTCTAATAATAATCACAATACTTAGTGATCATAGTATTCCCTGTGGGATTCGACACCCAACCCAGTTGGATTCTATATTTGACAGTGACCACTTGCACTTTCTAACGAGAGTTGTAATTTAGGCATATCAGAGTCCTTATCGATCGAGGACGTAACACTCAGTTAGTTATTTTATTATTTATAGTATTTCAGTTTTTTCAGTTACTATCAGATAGTAGTTGGAGTTAGTTGAGGCCTGTCCCTTCAACTCATTTATTTTAGATGTTAGAGGCTTTTAGAAACTTTTAGTTAGCAGTTATTCTACAGATGTACTCAGTATTGATTTAGTTTTATGAACCTTATGGAATTTTTTAGGTTTTACTTCTGCATATGTTTCATGATTATTATTCAGTGCTCATAGTAGGTACTAGTCATGGGTTAGCTTGTGGTCCTACGGGGTCGTAAGCACCATGTGATACCTAGTGTGTAGTCTCGGGGTGTTACAAACTTTGTACCAGAGCCTAAGGTTATAAAGTGTCCTAGGGAGTTTGTAAGCCATGACAAGTAGAGTCTTTTTCATGGGTGTGTAGCGCGCCACACTTATGGATATGAGGATATGAGGCATTTTTAGAAAAAATTTCCTTCTTTTAGTGTTCATATCATGCTAGAAAGCATAAGCTCAAGTTAAACTCTCTATCTAATCCAACTTTTCCTTTCATTTATAGAACATGCCTCCAAAGACTAATGGAAAAAGAAATGAGAACCAGCCAACACCTTCGTCTGTTCATAAAGATCCCCTAAACAAGCATGTTTCTCATGCAGAATTTAGAGAAGCTTTCACCACTCTAGCCAATTTTATGGCAGCTTAGAATATTTAAACAACTTCTTTTCAGGCCAACCTTGTGGCTATTACTGCTGTAGCTAGAATTTGGGACTTCACCCGAATGAACCATCCTTTATTTTCAGGGTCTAAGTCTAAAGAGGACCCACATTAATTCGTTGATATGGTGCAAAATTTAATAAATATTATGGAGGTAACTGCTAGTGAGAGTGTTGATTTAGCTACCTATCAGCTGCAAGATGTAGCTCATACATAGTTTAAGTAGTGGAAGGTAGATAGGGGTACAGATGCAGGGCCTATAGAATAGGAAGAGTTTACTACTGCCTTCTTAGATAGGTTCTTTCCATTGGAGTTAAAAAAGGCTAAGGTGTTAGAGTTCATAAACCTGAAGTAGGGCAACATGAGTATGAAAGAGCATTCCCTTAAATTTACTCAGTTGGCTAGGGATGCCCCTTATGTGGTAGCTGATAGCAGGTCTAAGATGAGTAAGTTCGTGTCTGGGGTATAAAACAGTGTGGTCAAAGAGTATAAGACCGCAATGTTGATTAAGGAGATGGACTTGTCTAGATTGATAGTCCATGTTCAAAAGATTGAGAAATAGAAGACTAAGGAGAAAGAGAGGGAGAACAAGAGGGCTAGAACATATAGCTTCAGATTCTTTCAGCCAAAGTCAGAAGGTGGTAAACAACCTCAGTTCTGCCCAAAATCTTCCATCCTAGCTCGATCTCCGTCTAGTGTGTCAATAGCCAAATTCAGGAATGATAATAAGGATAGGGCACCAGGCTCTAAATCTCAAGGTAGTGTGAACAGTGCTCGAACAAATCCTCTATACCAGAAATATGGTAGAAACCATTAGGGTGTCTGTAGGGCTGGCAACGACATATGTTTCGAGTGTGGTTCATAGGATCAGAGAATGTCCTCAGGTGGGTTTGCAGAGTCAGTATAACCGTTCCCCAGTTTAGTCCAGCTGTCCATCTCAGTAGGGTACCGCTTCTAGTGCTACTAGTGGGCAGCGCCCAAACAGGCTCTATGCACTTCAGTCCCAATAGGATCTTGAGATTTGTCTTAATATAGTTATTGGTACGTTGCAAGTCTTTCACTTATATATTTATTCTCTGTTAGATCCTGGAGCTTCTCTGTCTTTTTTAATCCCTTACACAGCCATTGACTTTGGAGTCATTCCAAAAATCCTAACAGATCCTTTCTCAGATCTATCCCAGTAGGTAAGTCTATCACAGCCCGACGGGTATACAGAAACTTTTCGGTTAGGGTATCTCAGAAAGTTACTTCAACAGACCTGATAGAGCTAGAGATGATGGATTTTAACATCATTCTCAGCATGGATTGGATCCATTCATGCTATGCTTCAGTTGATTTTAGAAACAAAGTTGTCTATTTTCAGTTCCCGAATAAACCAATCCTTAAATGAAGGGGTAGTACCACAACACTTAAAGGTCAACTTATTTCATACCTTAGAGAGAGAAAATGATATCCAAGGGGTGTATTTATTATCTCACGTGAGTTAAAGAATCCAGTTCTAAAACTCCTAGTCTTGAGTTAGTTCCATCCGTAAGTGAATTTCCAGATGTGTTTCCCATATATCTCCCGGGGTTCCTCTTGAAAGGAAAATTAACTTCAGAATTGACCTTCTTCCTGATACTCAACCCATCTCTATTCTGCCATACAAAATGGCTCCAGCTGAACTTAAAGAGTTGAAAGAATAGTTGAAATACCTCTTATACAAAGGTTTTATCAGGCCTAACATATCTCCTTAGGGTGCACCAGTTCTATTCGTGTGAAAGAAGGACAGTCTCTTAGAATATGTATAGGCTACCGTTAGTTGAACAAAGTCGCCATCAAGAATAAATACCCACTTCAGAGAATCAATGGCTTGTTCGACCAACTTTAGGGTGCCAGTTTTATCTCTAAGATAGACCTCAAATTCGACTACCATCAGCTCAGAGTCAGAGAATGTTACATTTCAAAAATAGATTTTAGAACCTGGTATAGTCACTTTGAGTTTCTTGTTATGTCCTTTGGTCTAACCAATTATCCAGCAATATTTATGGACTTAATGAATCGAGTGTTGAAAAAGTATTTGGACATATTCATTATAGTCTTTATTGATGACATTCTTGTTTACTCCTGCAATGAAAATAATTATGCAGACCATCTCAAAATAGTATTACAAACTCTCAGAGCCCATCAGTTGTTCACTAAATTTAGTAAATGCAAATTTTGGCTAAGATCAGTAGCTTTTGTTAGCCATATTATTTTCGATAATGGCATTAGAGTTGATCCTCAAAAGATCGAAGTAGTGAGAAACTAGACTAGACCCATCTCTCCATTAGATTTCAGGAGTTTCTTGGGTTTGGCTAAATATTATTGGCAGTTTATTAAAGGGTTTCCATCTATTGAGTCCCCTATGTCTAGATTGACTTAGAAGAAAGTTATGTTTCAGTGGTCAGATTCTTGTGAGAAGAGTTTTTAGGAGTTGAAGACTCAACTCACCACGACCCCAGTTTTGATGTTACCAGATAGTTTAGATGAGTTTGTTGTGTACTATAATGCTTTTAGAGTTAGCAGATAGGTGTGTACCAGATGGGTGTGTGTCGATACAGAGGGGTAAGGTTGTGGCCTAGGCCTCTAGACAACTTAAGCCCCATGAAAAGAATTACTGTACCCATGATCTTGAGTTAGCAAATGTTGTTTATGCCTTAAATATTTGGAGGCACTATTTGTATGGGATACATATTGATGTGTTCACAGATCACAAAAGCCTGTAGTATGTGTTTTAGCAGAAAGACTTGGACTTGTGTCATATGAGGTGGTTAGAGTTTTTGAAACACTATGACATGACTATTCTGTATCATCCGGGCAAGGCCAATGTAGTGGAAGATGCCCTTAGTAGGTTGTCCATGGGTAGTATTGCTCACGTTAAGGATGGTAAGAAGAAGTTAGTTCAGGAAGTTCATCATCTTGCCAGACTAGGTATCCGTTTGTTTGATTCGGCTGAGGGTAGTGTTTGGGTGCAGACTAGTTCAGAGTCTTCTTTAGTTTCAAAAGTAAAAGAAAAGTAGGACAGGGATCCTAATTTAGTAAAGCTGAAAGAGTCAGTCAGAGACCATAAGTTATAAGTTTTCTCCCAAGGGGGAGATGGTGTGTTGCATTGCTAGGGTAGACTATGTATGCCATGTGTAGATGGAGTGAGACAGTGGATTCTTGATGAAGCGCATGGTGCATATTACTCTATTAATCCAGGGGCCCCTAAGATGTACCGCAGCTTGTGGGAAGTCTACTCGTAGAGTGGGCTGAAGAGAGACATTATCGAGTTTATGGCTAAGTGCTCTACTTTTCAACAGGTGAATATTGAGCACCAAAAGCCTAGTGGTTCTATGCAGGAGTTCAGTATTCCCACATGAAAGTGGGAAGAAGTAAACATGGACTTCGTAATAAGTTTGCCTCGTACTCGTCGTCAACACGATTCAATTTGGGTTATTGTAGATAGGATGACCAAGTCCGCCTATTTCTTTCCAGTCCATCTTTCCTATTTAGCCAAGGACTCTACCAGGATCTATATTAGAGAGTTGGTTAAGTTACACAGTTTCTCGTTGTCCATTATTTTAGATAGGGGTACGCATTTCACCTCTCACTTTTAGAAAGCCTTCCAAAAGGGTCTTGGTACCCAAGTCCATCTTAATACAAACTTCCACCCTTAGGCAGATGGTTAAGAAGAAAGGACCATTCAGACTCTAGAAGATATGTTGAGAGTGTGTGTCATTGACTTTAAAGGTAGTTGGGATGAAAACTTACCTTTGATTGAGTTTGCATATAATAACAGCTATCATTCTAGTATTCAGATTGCTCCGTTTGAAGCTCTTTATGAAAGGAAATGTAGGTCTCCGATTGGTTGGTTTGAGGTAGGTAAAACTGCTTTGATAGGGCCTGACTTGGTGTTTCATGCTTTGGAGAAAGTTTAGTTAATCAGGAAGAGACTTAAGACAACCCAAAGCCGATATAAATCTTATTTAGATGTGAGGAGAAAGGATCTCAAGTTTGAGATTGGTGACTTTGTGTATTTGAAAATCTCTCCCATGAAGGGAGTGAAAAGTTTTGTTAAGAAGGGGAAGGTTAGTCCCCAATATGTTGGTCCTTATAGGATTTTGAGTCAGTTCAGAAAGGTAGCCTATGAACTTGAGTTGCCTGCCGACTTAGCATTAGTGCACCTAGTGTTTCATGTCTCCTTTATAAAGAAGTTCATAGGTGACCCAGCAGTGGTAGTCCCCATAGAAACTAGAGATATTCAGAATAATCTCTCTTACAAAAAAGTTCTAGTCGAAATCCTCGATCGTCAGACTCGCAGACTAAGGAACAAAGAAGTTCCATTGGTCAAAGTTCTTAGGCAAAACTAGTCCGTTGAGGGAACCACTTGGGAAGAAAAAGAAGACATGCAAACCAAGTAACCTCATCTCTTCTCCGCAAACTTAGACTCAACCTAAGGTAACAGTCTTCCTTAGATTTACTCTGTTCCATACTTAGTTTTAGCTGTATATCAATCTCCTATCATTCATGAATTCATGTATCAATTCAGTCATGTGTTATGCCTTAAGATTAAGTCATGTTTCTTCTATGCATGTCAGTATAATCTCAGTACCTCAGTGTCTCTCAGCTTAATTAGTCTTATTTGAGGACTAATGTTTCCAAGGGAGAGATATTGTAAGATCCTATAAAGTCGTATCCCATTTCAGATCCATATAACATGCCAAAAGAGGTCCCAAACTAAGAAAATTTCAGCTAAGTGTTGACACTTAGTCTTATTTAAGGCCTCCATATTTCAATGGTTTTATTTTTGATCTTCCGGATCTTAGATTTCTGATTTTTAAATTGTTTTATGATCAGGGTTATCTAGTCTAAGGTGAGTTTCAAAATTATTGTACATCATTTGAGACATATTTGGATGACCAAAATAGCAAGCCAACACGATCAGGAGGCGTCACATTTGCTATCACGTTGTCACCATCGACGCGATGCATTGGTAATTGCATTGTTACCATCGATGTGGAATGTCACCTGTCGTATCACTGGTCACTTCTTTTGTACTAAATTACAGGTTTGTGGGGGTAGAGGAGTCTATTTCCACCCATATTAACCCACCATAACACAAAATTAAGCCTCTCAAAGGGGAAAATTCACTCATTATTTTCACAAATTCTCTCAAGAGAAAAACCCTAGTCCATCAAGTCTAAGATCAAGTTCCAAGAAATCACCAACAATTCCTATGAATTTAACAATTAAAGTATGTTTAGGTGTTCATCCTTAGGCTCCTTCCACCCTTGGAGTTTAAGAATCTTTTTTCTAAAACTTAGATTATGATTTATATTCTTGAATGGAATTGTGTTCATGTATGTGTTATTGTGTGGGTTTCAAGTCAAGAATATTTTGAGTTTCATGTAAAGGAACTCGAATGCGTGTTTATTTATGTAATCCTTATGTTTAATCCTTGAATTATGATGTTGAATATGGTAGTCATGACATTCATATATTGCTCATTCTCATGTACAAGATTTATGTATCCTAGGTGTTTGACAAAATATTTATGTGGAGGAATTGTGCATGATAACCTATGTGATAATTTTAAAGTTAATATATGGTTCCATTATCTATGCAATAGAGTCCTAGGGGTATTTAATACCCAAAATTTAGCTGTTTATCTAGTCCCCAGTCAAAGTAGAATGATTCCGAGTAACCCAAACAATAGCATTCAGTCAGTCAATAGAATCAATGTAAGTTCTATCAAGCCTAGTACAGTCTAGTGATTAGTTCAGTGTCGATTCAATTGAGAGTAAGATTCATCAATAAGAAAACCCAGTGATGGGGGCATTCCTTCCAGTAGAGGGTTTGACCCTTAGTAGTAGTCCCTGAGTTACAGAACTACATAGCCATCGTATGGTAAATCGTCTTCCTGTCAGACTAGGGTTGACAAAACTATATACATCTTATGAGTCTTCCTGCCAGATTAGGGTTGACTCAGCTAATGTTAGTAACCCGTGGCACTGTGATAACTCCCTTCCATCTGGGTTACATATTGGACCCCAAATTAGTCCATAATCGGGGTATGATGGTTAGATGATAACTTCCACAGTTACAATTTTAGTATTCAGTATCTAGTAATTAGTATGTAGTATTCAGTAAGAACTTAGTTCAATTCTACATGATCATGACTTATAGTTATTACTTATTCAGTTACCAAAAACTCAATACTTCAGCTTCAGACTAACTCAGACAGACGATATATGCTTGGTATTGTATGTTCAGTATTTACAGTAGTCCCAGTTTTTCATATCCTCTCATCCAGTTATTTAATGATATTTAGTTATTATTCTCATGCACATGAACCCATACATGTCAGCCTAACCTCACCTAGCATACCAACACATTCCAAGTACTGACGCATACTCTTCATTTGCGCTATGATATCTCATATCAATGATTCAGATGCTTGGGTTCCTGACCATACCTAGCCAGATCAGTCTATCAGCTGTAGCTACAGTAGTGAGTCTTCATCCATCGAGGACGTGACACTCATTTAGTTATTTTATTATTTACATTATTTTAGTTTTTCAGTTACTATCATTGGGGTCCGTCTCTTCAACTCCTTTATTTTAGATTTTAGAGGCTTTCAGACACTTTTAGTTAGCATTTATTCTGCAGATGTACTCAGTATTGATTTGGTTTTATGAACCTTATGGCATTTTAAGTTTTTACTTTCACATATGTTTTATGATTATTATTTAGTGCTCACAGCAGGTACCAGGCATGGGTTAGCTTGTGGTCCTACGGGGTCGTAAGAACCGTGTGATGCCTAGGGTATTAAAATACTATTCTAGCTATCATTTACTCATAAAGACATACATATAAGATAGTAAATCTATTCTAATGCATTTATAAATACTCCTACATGATAAGGATAAGGTTGCAACTGTTGGGGCACTATCAGCCTTTTAGCCTTCTGTTGTCCTTTGATATGCACGTGCATGACAATTTTCTTCAAAATCCTGTTAGTAAAAAACTTTATTTTTGAAATCTCAACCTATTAGGGGAAAGAATCATTGTTCCCTCAGCGGAAGACTCTCCAATAAAATCCGTCGTCTTGCCTGTCTCTCCCTCCATATACTAAATATCATCATAACAAACACACTTATAACTATTAAAGCAAATGCAACTTTCTTTTATGCCATAGAAATAAGCCATGTAATCTCTGCTTTGTAGTCTTGAATTGGTCTACAAAACCCTATCTAATTGGACAAGCTAGTTCATAGTTCTTTAGTCACCTGACAATCAAACAAATGGCAATAAAAGGTTTCATTTTCTCCACCATAAAAGATTTAGTCAGGAGGTATGTGAATTTCTAATTTTCCAACCTCTCCACTGTATCTAATCTCCTCTAGACAACCAACCAAAAATGAATTTGAACCTGGGATACACTCTCTGCTACAAGCTATTACTCTTACAATCAGCTTTTGGGAGTGAGGGCAAAACTACATACCTTAAATTGAGATTTGGAAGTTTATATTCCGTGAGATCAGTGATAACAATAATTAAACATGTATTCCTTATTAAACTCCCCTATTTTGGATAATAGGTTGTTTATTAAAAGAATTTTATTATGAGCTACTATACTGATGTGGGTTGTTGTTCGCTTACTGGGTTTATATATTAATAGTGGTTTTTGTTCTAGTTAATAAAGGGCATACTTGTCATGACAAAAAAGGCCATGAGTGGCACAAATACTAATCTTCCTATGGGAGAGCAATCTAAACCGAACCATTACTCAATAACTTAGTCAATATTAAAATGCTATTATCATAAAACCAACTTAATTACAATAATCTAGAGCTAATCATTAGTAGTGCGGAAACCAAAGACACTACTTACTGAAATTCCCAAGATCCAAAAGTCATCTTACAAGAACTTCTAAAAAAGATCATGTCTAAAAGATATATCCAAAAATAAAGAATAGAAAGAATTTTTCACTTCCTGAAAGATGGACAAGAGCAAATAGGATGATCCATGGCAGCTTGGAGATGGAGTTGTAATTCCCCACACTTTTTCCACGCTCAATTTAGATCCTGAAATATCAAGGGTTTGCTTCAAAAATGAATACCCTTTGATACATATAGAATTTAATAGTTCTAGTCCCTCCAGTGTGTAGAAAATTTAGTTAGCTTTCCAATGATACCAATTTAGCCTAAATCTGATGCTCGATTGAGAAGTTAAGGCATTTTTAGTAAAATAGTATGGCATTTTGACAAGCACCGCGTCGCGGTGAACGATGATTTCACAATGGTCAAATTCCAGTGAAGCACCACAATTACATTAAATCACGGTGAAAGTACAATTCCTACTAGTCCTTTTTCTAGTGAGGCGATGCGATTTAAGCGCATCATGGCGATGGCCAAAATGGGACTCTGTAATACCTCAAGATTCTAAACTGATAGTAGAACCATGCTTCAAGCTCATGAGAAATAAATTCTAGTGATTTGGTAGTTTTATGATCAAGTTTGATGTATATTAAGGCCTCAAATATGTCCTAGCTATTAGACGAATCAAAACATCCCTTATCAATTAAATTCTTGGGAGGGATATTGGTATAGTCAACTTCAAATGAGCACATCTCTCCTACTAATTTTTGAGATCATGACCCACCAAAAGATATATAATTGAATTAACTTTCCAATGTTACCAATTTCTCCTAAATTCGATATCAGAGCCAGAAGTTATACCCATTTTACTCCAACATATTAGCTTGGAAACTAAGTGACGACATGAGCTGACAACTTATTACAGATCTGACGGCTTATCAGCCCATTTCATCAGACTTAGATAGAAACCCATCAATTTCAGCTCCCAGGTGACGACCTGGGCTGACGGGCTATCACAGATCTGATGGCTTATCAGCCTTGGTCTTCAGCTGAAAATTTAAGCAACTGGGAAGTGATTTTGTAGGGGTATTTTTGTCTTTTCCCTCACCCTAAAGCTTACCCTCATGACATAAAATGCCAAAAACACATACTTAGCTATTGTGATTTAGTTTCAAAAACTCTTAACCCTCTTTGTTCCCGAGAACAAACTTAGGGTTTCTTCTCAAATAACTTCAAGACCCCATCACACTCTCCACAAGGTAATCAAGAATTAAGATTCCCATTCTAGAACCTTCAATAAAAGTCATTCTCTTTCAAGATTCAAGATTTTGAGATATGTTAGATGTTGATTCTTGGGTTCTTTTCACCCAAGAAGTTCAAGAATCTTTTTCTAAATTCAAGATTACATATTTATGAGATTGTCATGATTTTTGTGAATAGAAATTGAAGTTCATGTTGTTGATGAGTTTTAATTCACGACTTGATTTCAAAGATCCAAGATTTGATCCTACTATGTGATATTCATGATAAAACCCCATCAAGTTGCACGATATTGATCTATTCATGATAATTAAGTATAGAATCTGTGGTATAACCAAAGCATGCTCCCCATATGTATGATATAATGCTTAAGTAAAGAGAATAATGCCTTTTTAGTATGTTAAGCATGAAATCCCCAATTATATGATAACTAGTACATGCCAAGCGTTTGTTGAAATTCCTCAGTGAATGTATTATTATAAGTTGCATGCATTTTTATCCATGTGTATTCCTTGTTGAACAACTTTGAGATATTATTATGCATACCCTATAAATTTACATGTTTATGACATTCAAGTGATTGACGTGATATACTATTGATTGTGTTGCGAGTGAAAGTCCATTGTCATGATATTCAAGTGTGGTCCTATATTATTTATTTATGCTATCGAGTCCAGGGGGTATTTATACTTGAAAACTTAGCTGCTTGTCTAGAGATGAGTCAGTCTCAAGATAATCTCAGTCGTGCTATGATTAGTAGAATTTAGTCAGCTACAGAACTTAAGAAAATTTAGTAATCTCAGTACTAGATCAATCTATTCTTTGTATCAGTCTAACTCAATTTTGTATCTAGTTCAAACCTCAGTAGTATTCAGAATTTAGTTTAGATTTTAGTAAAGCTCAGTAAGTTACAGAACTCAATAGTATTCAGATAGAAAGTAGAATTCTAAAGTGTTCCATAAGACAATGGAATCAAGTGAACTCATCAGACCAGTCAAGTAAGATGATCAGTAACTGATTTAGCTCAGTCTAATATAGTTTAAGAAGTAGTTCAGTTTCTTTCAGTTGGGAGTAGGAACTAGCACCGAGCGATTTTAAGGACGACGGCTTCCCCATTAGAGAGGCAGAGTCGTTAGCATCAGTCCTTGAACTCTAGAACTTTGTAGACAACGCAGGACTAGGAGTCACCCATTAGATTAAGGCTTGACTACCTTCTAGGAGTCACCCGATACCTTAGGCTTAACTTACTATTCAGGGTCACCTGTTAGAGAGGCTTAACCATAGTAGTTTCTTTACCCGTGGCACGGTACTGACACCCTTCCAGCTGGGGTTACAGGCTGGACCCCACTAGTTTAGATCAGGGCATGTCAGTTAAGTGAGAACTTCCAGAGTTTCAACTTCAGATTTAATCTTAGTTAAGAACTCAGATAGTTCTTCAGATTTAGGACCATTAGATACGGTCACACAACTCAGTGAGGAACTTTGATAGTTCCTCAGATTCAAAGATCACCCACTAGATAGGCTTTATCTTAAACTCAGTCAATCATTATGATTATTTGTAAATTTAGAGATCACCCGCTAGATAGGCCTGATCTTAGATATAAACCATCATCATAATAGTAGAATCAGAGGTCACCCACTAGATAGGCTTGATTTTAGATATAGTCAATCATTATTATTATGAGTAGACTAAGTTGTTCAGTATCCCAGAGTCAGTGAACTCAAATATCAGTACTAGTAGACACAGATATCAGTAAGTTAGTATTCAGAAACCAGTATTCAGAAGTTAGTATTCTGTGTTACTATGATTTCAGTGATAGTTTATGCATTCATGCATGTATTCTCATTCAGCATACTTAGATTGTCTAGTCAGTATTGTTCATGCATAAGCCCTTGCATTTAGCCTTACCTCATCTAGTATACTAGTATATTCAAAGTACTGACACATACTTTTCTCTTGCACTATGGTGTCTTATACCATAGGTTCAGAAGCACGAGATCCAGAGCACCCTTAGCAGTCCAGACTTAGTCAATAGTAGTAGACGTAGCAGTGAGTCATATCATTCAATAATGCTTCTTATTTCTATATTACATTAGATTCAATTTATTTTAGTAGTTGGAGACATGTCCCATCAACTTCTTATTCAGATAGTTTAGAGTCTTTGAGACTAGTTATACAGACAGCTGTTTTAGTTTTGATATTGATAGACATTATTCAGTTGTATGTTAAGTTTTTGAACCTTATAGTAAGTTTCTGCCAGTTTTCTACATGTATTTCATTATATTATACAATGCTCAGTATAGGTACCAGAAAAGGGTTAGCTTGTTGTCCTTCAGGATCATAAGCACCATGTAATATTCCGGTTATAGAAAATCGGGGCGTTACAGACTCGTCCCTTATATAGTTGCCCAATAAAATTTCACCGCATCGTGTTGATGGGCCAAATGATAGTCGTCCCTTTTCCGGCGAGGCACCATGATAGTGGCGCGTCGCGGTGGCATGATAAATCAAGAAAAAATTATCTTTTCCAATTCTGATTAAAATTTTAAATAGGGCAATTTAATCAAATTCCAAGTCTCCAATTCATCAAAAACAAGGAATTAAACCTATTCTAAGCACTTTATACCCATTTTTTATCAATTCTCTCTAAAAGAAAACCCTAAATCTCACAACTTCTCTCCAATAAATCTAATTTCCTCTATTATTCTCCCAAGATAGCTCAAGATTAAGGGTTTCCAATTCACGAACTTCAAGAGTTTATCTTCAAAAGCTTAAATAAGGATTTAAGTTCAAGCTTTCTTAGAAATTACATCAATTAAGATATGTGGGGTTTTATGAACAATGATATTCTTTCATTCTTGTTCCCAAATCTAGTTTTTAATTATAAATTCACATGATTTTACATGAATTTCAAATTAGGATTCATACCCGTTATTGTTATTTGCAAGATTATGAGATATCAAGTGAATTAGAAGTTGAATTGCATGTTTATTTTCGTATTTCATATGTATTTTAGTAAATTCCAGATTTTGAATTAAAATACCAATATTTACATTATCAAGCATGGATATTATGATAATTTGACATGAATTTGAAGTATAGGTCAGTAAAAATAATTTGAAGTATTGCTATTTCAAGTTCGATTGTGCTATAAGCACCCTATGACTAGATTATTTTTAGATTTTGATGAAGATTTGATCTTTTGATCTCTGCTTAGATATAAAATCCTCTTTACGGTCTCAGATTTCAGTTAACTTAGCAATTAGACAGTTGGTTTTTATAAAAATTATACTAGATTTTAAAAGTGGATTTCCAACAGAATTAACATACAGATTAAAAGGAGTAGTATTTAGCACCGAGTCGGGTATGTTCTCATGCCCTAGAACTATGAGCCACCACAGGCTTAGATTATTAGATTATTCCTATTTCTATATGGATGAAAAATACAGATGTGATCACTTAGATTAGGTGATACTCCTTAGAAAGAGTATGATACCTCTTCTCAACGTGAGGTTTTCCCATAAGGGAACGAGACATTGGACTCCATGATAGCTCACATGATTTATGTTGGTTAAGAGAACCTCCCTACTAGTAAAGAACAATAGAAAAGCTTTTAAAAGAATTTTCCCTTATAGAAAAGCTTTACAGAATAGTTTTAAAACAATTTCCCTACGGATTACAACTACAGATTTTAGAATAGAATAATCCTAATAGAAAAGCTTTTAGAAACTAAGTGTAAAGGCTCACAACTTTATTCAGACATTATTATACAAAAGATATTAGCTATAAGATTTTAGATTTTCAGATTTCAGATATTAAAGTGAGTCCTTTCTACACTTTGATATCATGACTTATAGGAAGAACACTAGTACAACTTTTAGAACTAAATGTTATGACTCACTAGATTTATGCAACATGCTTTGCCATTCTTGATTATGATTTATAGTTTTCAAATATTCCAGCTTATGTGAGTCATCTTCATTTAGCATGCATTGTTTTACAAATTATGATGATGTTTAGATATTGTTTTAATTATGCATTCACCCCATATACTCAGTACACCCTCAAAGTACTAGTCCACATATATGTCTATGTGCTACATTATCTTATAATGTAGGTTCAGGTGCTCAGTTACAGTAGTATGAGTGATTTCGATCATCTCTTCCTGCATCACGATTGTTGGTGAGTCCTCATAGTTTAGGGATTCAGTCATTCCATTTCCTTTTAGCTTTTTAGTATAGGTGATTTAGTATTTTCAGACAGTCTGAGTTAGCTGGAGGTTGTCCCAGTGACTCTCTAGTTATTATTAGTAGAGCCTTGTCTGAATGCTAGATACATTTTCAGAATATTCAATATTGATTATTCAGATAGATTTTCTGCATTCTAGTTTTGATATTATTTCTAAATTCTCTTGTTATGAGATTCATACTTAGTAGAAGACAGATAGGGTTAGTTTAACGCTACTCATAGTCTTGAGCACTGTGTGACGTCTCGGGACTAGGTTTTGGGGCCTTACAAACTTGGTGTTAGATCCTAAGGTTTATAAAAGTCCTAGGGAGTCAGATAAGCCATGTTACGTAGAGTATTTATCATGGGTGTAAAGCATCCACATTTATGAGCAAGTGGCTACGGGACGTTCTTAGGAAATCCCCTCTTTCTTTCATGATCTATTGGGCTTACAGTATGTCTATCTGCTTTTAGCTCATGCTTTTACGTGACAGTTGAATATGCCACCTCCTCGAGCTAATGCTCGCAAAAATAGTTACCAGCTACCCCAACCTGCTGACCCCCTGAATGAGAATGTGTCCCATGCTTAATTTTGGGATGTCTTTCAGGAGTTGGCCCAGGCATTGACTGCTAATATTAAGGGCAACCATCAGGCGGCTATCCCACTTCAGCAGAATGGTGATTTAGTAGTAGCTAGAATCCAAGACTTCATGATAATGAGTCCGCTAGAGTTCTTTGGGTCAAAGGCAGGTGAGGACTCGCAAATTTATTTAGATGAGTGATAACGCTCAAATTACACTCTTGAATGGGTGTAAGTGATCGTTGTAAATATAAAACCCAACTAGGTTGGGGTCGAATCCCATAGGGAATAGGGTGTAAACTTCGATTTATTTATGAAAGATTTACTGGTAGTTTACTATTTCCGAAAGATGGGGGTTTAAGTTCACGGTGTGTTAATGTAATACCTCGTATGTTTCTAACCTAGGAGACGAACCATTTTTCCTATGTAAGAAACCTCCTATCCTGTGAGTAGTATTTTAGTGCATGACTTACAATGAGTATCCTAGTGATAAGATAACTTATGATACATTAAGCATGTTCATATGAGTCACTTAAGGTAATACAAGCTTAGAGTTTTTGAATCCATCAAGTTTTAGTGTTTGATTTTGCAAGGGTCATCTTTGAATGAGTATAACTCGATGTTAATATGGTATTTCTACATATTTCTACCCACCAAATTGTAGATAATTGAATTAGCTTTCCAAAGATACCAATTTCGTCTTAATTTAATATTCGATCGAAAAGTTATGCCTATTTTCGTGAGAGACAGTAAGGATAGGCGATTGGCTAGGCGCCGCCCAACCAAACTTAGGTGATTGGTTAGAGGCAGCCTAAGTCAGTTCCAACGCCAAAAACACTCCGTTTTGAGTTATTTTGAGGGTAATTAAGTCTTTTAACACTCCTTACACGTCCCTAGACTTAACCCTACGAAATATATAGCTTCTAAACACATTACAACCCTATAAACATCTCAAAGCTCATCATCCAAGAGCACCATAGGAGAAAAACAACTAGGGTTGCATAATTAAGCTTGAAGATCCAATTTCAAGAAAATTCCTCCGTCAATCATCAAGAACCTCCCTTCCAAGGTATGCGTAGTGTTCATCTATGGATTCAATTCGTTCATAGAGCTCAAGAATCATGCTTTTAAATGTTGTTTTGTAAACGTTTTGTGGTGATATGATTATGTACATGTTGATGATGGATGTTTAAGTTTCAATATGATATCTAAGGATGTTTTCATGTAGTATATGTGGTTGTTGGTTGAAGATCATGAATTTTGGGTGGTTTAATATAATGCAAGTATAAAATACACCTATGCCTTA
>NW_025860903.1:210485-210960 GCF_002878395.1 Capsicum annuum
CGTTCATAGAGCTCAAGAATCATGCTTTTAAATGTTGTTTTGTAAACTTTTTGTGGTGATATAAATATGTACATGTTGATGATGGATGTTTAAGTTCAATATGATATCTAAGGATGTTTTCATGAAATATATGTAGTTGTTGGTTGAAAATCATAAACTTTGGGTGGTTTAATATAATGCAAGTATAAAATACACCTATGCCTTAAAGAATGCATGCAAGGTGTTTGATAAAATGAATAGGATGCTAGAAATTCCTATTTACATGATTCCATGATATTCACATGACAAGTCCATGTTAGCTATACACCTCAATATGAATTTCCATGCTAATTATGTATTCTTATGGTAGTGGCATGAAACATGTATGATGATGAAGCTATGAATTATGTATGCAAATTATATTCATGCTTTTCCTACCATGTTTGAGATGTTGAATAAATACATGAAGTTTAATATCCCCAAATCATTACAATAT
>NW_025860903.1:211060-215777 GCF_002878395.1 Capsicum annuum
TATGCTTGAATGGTTTCCATGCCCTTGCTATGAATAGTATATGTTGTTGGAATGCCCATGATATTAGAATATGACATTTATGACTTGATTATAAGCATTCCTATTCATGATAGATATTATGATGACCATGTACTTCATGAAATCCCCCACTCATGTATAATGGATTGTTATTGATGGTCGTGTACTCAAGAAATTCAAGTTGTGTCAGTTTCCTTCCATCGAGTCCTGGGGGTACTTGTACCCAAAAAATATAGCTGTGTGCCTAGAGTGATGTCATGTTTTCATGATATTCTCAGTCAAGCCATGATCTATAGAATTCAGTCAGTCATGTGACTCAGGAAAACTCAAAAATCTCAATAATCTCAGTAGTTCAAAAATCTTAGTAATCTCAGTAGTCCAGAAATCTCAGTAATCTCAGTAGTCCAGAAATCTCAGTAATTTCAGTAGTCTAGTAATCGTAGTAATCTCAGTGCTCAATAACCTCAGCAACCTCAGTATTCATAATCAATCTCAGTAACTTCAATACTCTCAACCAGTCCTCAAAACTTAGTACATTCCATCAGTCATTGGAATCCAGTAAACTTAGTTTAGCTCTGCTAAACAATACCACTAGTATCAGTCTAGTTAATCAGTATAAGTTCAGCTAATCAGTTCAGTTCAGTTATTTAGTTCAGCTTAGTTATTCAGTTCAGTGTCCTTCAGATGGTAGTAGAAGTTAGCACCGAGTGAACCCAAGGATGGGAACTCACCCGCCAGTTCAGGGTTTGATTCTTAGTAGTCATCCTTGTGTTTCAGAACTACATAGCCAGCGTAGGTTGAGACATCTTTACCCGTCAAATTAGGGTTGATGAGGTGGATTAACTCGTTAGTTTAGGGTTCCCACCATTTTTATTGTGTACCTGCCAGTATAGGGTTCTCATAGCTGTCCTTACCAGTGGCGTGGTATTGATACCCCTCCAGTCGGGCAGAGATTGGACCCCAGCTTAGTTATTATAGAGTATTTGGGACATGTCGGTTAGATAACTTCTTCCCATAGTTTCAGTTACAATTTTTAGGACTGTCAGCTATAGCTACCTAGTCTCAATAAAGAACTCAGATAGTTCTTCAGATTTTAGTATATCAGGACTGTCAGATATAGTCAACTCAGAAATAAAATTGAATTCAGATAATTTTCTTCAGATTTATGGACTGTCAGATATAGTCACTTATGCTATCAATCACAAAAGTTATCAGAACTCATTCTATCAGTATTCATCTTTAGGACTGTCAGATACAGTCAATCAGACCAGTTCTTTATAATTTGAACTGTCAGAAACAATTATTTATTTATCAGTAATGCAATATTAGTCTCTTAGTATATCAGTAATATAGTATCAGATCCATCACTTATTAGTGATTTACATATCAATATCAGTAAACTTAGTCTTTTAGAATCTCATTATCAGTACACTCATGTTATCAATATTCAGACTCAGTAGTCTCACATTCATATCAGTCAGTATTATCCATGCATATAACCCTTTGCATTTAGCCTACCTCACTCGTATACTCAGTACATTCAGACGTACTGACGCATTTGCGCTATGGTGCTTTCTCTTATGTTACACCATAGGTTCAGAGGCATGAGCTCCAAATCAGCAGTAGATTCCAAGATTAGCAATCAGAGTTAGACGTGAGTCCTCATCCTTCGAGGATATTATGATTTCATTTCTATTTCAGTTTTCACTTTATTTTAGTAGTTGGAGTTAGTTGGGGACATGTCTCATCAACTCCTTATTCAGTTCAGTTAGAGGCTTTTGGACAGATGTCAGATTAGATGTTTAGACTTTAGTATTTATGTTCCTTTTTGGTATTATTATACTATATTTTTCAAACATGTATTAGTATTGAACCTTATGGCCTTACAGCTCATGTTTCCATATATTTTATGAGATATTATGCAGTTTACTGGTATAGATATTAGTCATGGATTAGCTTGTAGTTCTTTGGGGTCATGAGCACCGTGTAGCATTTCGGCTCAGCAAATTGGGGTGTTACAAACTTGGTATTAGAGCCTAAGGTTCAACAGTGTCCTAGGAAGTCTGAAAGCTGCATCAAGTAGAGTCTAGTACATGAGCGTGTTGTGCACCACACTTATGTGCAAGAGGCTATGAGATGTTTTAGGAACAGTTTCCCTTCTTTCATGTCTCAAGATCGTGCTATAGTAAGTTTCTTTAAGGAAACCATGTAAATTCATATCATGCACCCCTCATGTTCACTTTACCTTACTTTCAAGGTAATAGAAATAGTGAAGTTCAAAGTCCTAAAGATAGGGCTTTCTCAGACAGTCCCTACAGTTAGCTATAAGATTAGCAATAGACTCAAAGAGTATCCCATCAGTTCATTATTGTTCCAAGGTCGTACAAATTTTATTTATGATCATGAGAACTCATTCTTGAACCCAAAAGTTTAGCAGTAGTAGAGTTGGGATAGTATTATTCTATTTGATCATATTATGTATTCATGGGGATTAGATCAGTAGGCTTGAACAGTACGAGCTAAACACTTAAGTTTATTGACTCAAAATTAAGCATGAAGGTGTGAATGTGATATTAGCAGTATGAGGAAACAGAATCAGATGATGTGTTTAGTAAGACAGACATGTGTTGAACATAATGTAGGTATGTGATGGTAGATCAAGTACCTAAGCTAGGCCCTCATATTTTAGTAGTAGAGCCAGTATGTATAGAAAGTAGTAAGGGAAGACGATTCCAGACCCATTCTTATCTCAGTGCAGAGTTTTTCACTTCAGCTATCACGAAATCCACTCAGGTATTACATATCAACTCTATGGTCATGAGCCATGCTCATGTATCTCTTTTTCCATGATCATGTATGAATTCAATTTCCACCATAAGGAGTCCCTTTTACTCTGCAGTATGAGTCATGTTCCATGAGAACAATCTATTTTCACACACTTTCCATGAGATTATATGCGCCTTCAGTTCCTAGTATAAGGGGTTCAATTCTAGCTCCCTCAGTAGTCGAATCATGTCCCACAAGTACAGAAAACTCTAGACTCAGGTCATGTAGCTCATGAATCATGTACGCATATCATGCTTTCCAGTATACTTAGCTTCCATGACTCATGCTATGCCCCTACAGATCAGATACATTTAGACTATGTTATGTATATCCTCAGTTCAGACCTTATTGGTAAATCCAAACTATTGATATTTTATTCCTCAAGTTTCAGTCATGTGCCAAGTTTAGTTTGTATCTATTCATGTTTCAGGTCCTCTTAATTTACTCTTCCAGTTAGCTCTCCTTATGGAATAGTGTAGTGATGAGCATTTGTTTAGATAAGAGAATATTGTTGCATGCTTACTTTGCACGAGGGTGTAGTTGTGAAGATAGGATTGAATGTTATGATAAATGTGCAAGTAAACGTCTAGCAAGGGGTCGTATTTAGAAGTTGGGAAAGTACAAAGTGTAAGTGTACATTTAGATCCTTGACTTATGTCAGTCCCCATAATGTAGCCATTAAAAACTCAGTTGCCAACTCAATTATAGTTTCAGTAACCAACACTCAGTAATTAGTGTTCATTCCTTGAATTCAGTACTTCTGTACTAGCTATAGGCTTAGTTATAACATCATCTTCAGTTTAGTAACTAGATTTGAAACTCAATTCAGTTCCAGACATGCTTGACCATAGCATTCAGGTTGTTAGTACTCAGTTATCAGTGTTTCAGTACCCCAGTTTATAGAATACCTCAGATCCATGTCGTACGCTTAGTCTCACATTCGAAAATAATACAGACTTCATGAATCAATGCTCAGATACCTCATTCTAGTCAGTTAGTCCTTATCTCCTATGCATAAAACTCAAAAATCTCAGCCCAGCTATTTAGACTAAGTACAGTTTAGCTTTGTAGATCCAGTATTCAGCTATCAGTTATTCAGTTAATTAGATAAGTTGTATTTATACACTCATGTTTAGCTCAGTTTATGTATCATGTCTCAGTTTCAGATCCTAGTTATTCAGTCATGACTTAGTTCCTAGGTGTTTTGAACATCGCCTCAATTTCCCTCGGTAGCTCATCCAAGTCAGTATTCTTTAAGGGATATAGTGTCCCAAGGGGAAGATACATCATTCCCCCAAACTTTCATGACATAAACATGCTGCTCTATTTTCTTTTGATGAATCCAGTTTGGAGAAGGGGTACTCATAAGTTAACCCTCAAACTTTAAGTTTAGTCGTATGCCATGTTTTCAAGATTTAGTTCAGATCATGATATTTAGTATATCTACCACGTCCCAGCCTTATTTATGTTCTCATGTTTCCGATCATGCATATGGAGTAATTAATCTCAAACTTATCGGTATTATCAGTTCAAGGTAACAATTTTCCTTAAAATTACTCGTTCTCATGTTCATATTTCAGTACCAAACTTGGTATTTAGTTCCATGCTTAGTTTTCAGTTCAAACTTGATGCCTTTACCATTGCATGTTCATGAGTAAGTTTAGTCATGAATTCACGCATCAGATATGCGTGATCAGCTCATCAGTACTTTCAGTCATGCATTCACGTATCATGTTAGTCATATAATCATGCATCAGATATGCATGGATTCAACCTTTCAGTTGTGCATCAGATATGCATTCTCATTTTGAGAAAACTTACTTTACTAGAATCCTCAGTCTTATATTCATGAATCAGCTTCCCATGCATATCT
>NW_025860904.1:0-4494 GCF_002878395.1 Capsicum annuum
AGGGGATGGGTAAGGGGGGACATACCCACAACTCTATTTTCCTCCATTTTTTCTTTATTTAAGCACACACAACGTACATAGCCACTGGAAACATGCAGAGATCAGAGAGGAAAGAGATCGATGGTGATCAAAATTTAGAGAAAAATAGACTAGGAAGAGAGAGCATGCAACACCAGTGAGATAAAATCGATCGAAAAAGGGAAAAAACTCCAGCGAGTGAATAAAAATCACGGAGGTTGATGAAAATCAGGCCAGTGTAGATTTTTTCCAGCTAATCTCTCGCCGGAATACACTTCTCATCGCCGAAATCGCACGATTCAATTCGATTCTATGAATTTTTACATACGGGTTTGGGTATTTGTCATGATTTTATTTCGGACACTTCGGTTTGCTCATACTGGTTTGGGTTTAGGATTCCATTTGTCTTAATTGGTTCATCCCGTCATTTAGTGGTCCAACTGTTTCTATTTTCTTCTTGGTTTATATCTGCCCACTGCTATTTCTCAATCTCGGGTTGATTTCGTTCGAGTTGAGGCGGTTCAGTCGATCGAGGTTTTCAGGTCCGATTCTATCACCCAATTGCATAATTTACACAATAAAGCTCGATTTGAGGTCCAATTATATCTCGTTCTTATTTTGATTTCATTATATACACGTGATTGGTTTGTGTGAAGCATGATATAAATACTTAGGTGATATCGATTTATTTGTTTGGTTTTGTTGATAACGATTGTGGATTGTTAAAGTAGTGATCATGAATTGTTGGAATTTTGAGAATTAATTTAGGGGTGAGAATTGAAAACTTGATATAATTGGTGAATTTTGGTTAATTTGATTCATTGGTTGTTTGACTTGAAATGAACGTTAATTGAACTTGGTAGTATGATGATACGTCGATTGGTGTAGGCAAACATAGGATGGGTAGGCAAAGTTTAGAATTTGTGGCTTTGGTTGAATATTGGAAATTCCGTGGAATGTTTGAAATTTTGTTGAATAGTTTGATTTTCTCACACTAAAAATGTATTGATTTAGACGGGGAATGGCTCGACGGATTTGTATTAATTTATCGGGGGAATGCCCCGAAGTATCATGTACTTGGAGGACGTTCGTGATGAAGGCCCGAGGAGTTGGGTAGTGCATAGTTTAGGATTAGTTTAGAATAGAATAGGTTTTATATTTTCGTATATTTTTATTTTTGGACTGTATAATCGGACTGGACTTTATATTTTTAGGATTTCTTTTGTTGGTGTTTGTTTGTTTAAGTGTTGTATGTTTTATGTGGTTTATACACTTTTAGTGTCGAATTAGCTGATATGCTCCACTACGAGACCGTGGTCAAACCACGGGATCGAGGGGTGCCTAACACCTTTCCCTCGGTCAACAGAATTTCTTAGCTGAAATCTCTGTTCGCAAACCAGTTTAAAGAGTCAAATCATTTTGAAAAGAATTTTCCAAAAGTGACTTGGCACACCCGATTATGCCAAGTGGTGACTATGAGTTTTGAATATAAATAATCCTTTTTCGAAATAAATTTTTCATCTTTTGTCACTTTAATAATAAAAACCCTTTCGGCCCTTAAAATTAATCTGTTTTGGAGTTAAAAAAGGGTTTGACACACTCCATTAGAGATTAAGGCTAAGAGGAGAAGGAAAGTGATTTTCAATGCATTATCAAGCATCTAAAAAGAAAAATTGCAACTCCTCTGTCCGTGTGTTGCATTGAGCAATGTACAATGTCCAAAAAGAAGCAGCACGAGCTGAAGAAGGTGAATATATATGTCTGTTTCAACTAACAAACAGACACATATCTGTTTCAACAGATGACACATCTGTTGAATATTATCAAACAGATATATATATATCTGTTGCAACAGTTGACTAACTTGTTGCACTAGATAAAGTATCTATTGCGACATATGTCTCATCTATTTTAGCAAATCAAACAGCTCTTCACACCTTTATTATTTGTACCAACAGATGACCTATCTGCTGCAACAAATGAGTCATATGTTGCAACAGATGGTTCATCCATTAAAAATTATCATACAAGTCTTTCTCATGTAGAAATTTGTCCCAACAGTTGATTCATTGTTCCAACAGAAATATAATCTATTTGGGATAATTTAAAACAGGAGAAAGACCTGTTTGATTTTCTAGAACAGATGAGTTATCCTTTTCCATTTTGTTATATCTCCGTAATTAACATTGACCAATTCTGGCTTTCCAGGTGGATGTAGAAGCTACTACTGAACAATATTGATAATATGCTACTCTTTTTATGGAAATACGGAGAACAAAAAATGCAGAAATCGTACGTAAGTGATAATAAAGATCCATGATGACCAAATCCGAATTTCATAGCACCTGGTGAAGAACAACTTGTCCATATTGAGTAGATCTTTATAGCTTGAGTCTATCAAAGTAATAACCTGGCCTCTCCTTTGGAATCCTTGACATCAATACTTAAATTGTTGATGTATTTGTTGAGATCTATGCCCATAACAATTTTTTTACATTTCATTTATTCATTGATTTATTTTATATAATTTTTGAAGGCTTCGATTTATTTTATTTTGTCTATGAATTTTATTTTTTCCTTAGATTCAAACTTATTAATTGAAATGGAATACTAGATTCAAATATTGCAACAGATAATGTATCTGTTGCAATAAACGACACATTTATTAGAAAATATTAAACAAATTTAGACATATGTTGCAACAGGTAGTTAATCTGTTGAAATTTATGAAACGGTTCTTTCCACTATTGCAACAGATAGACTTAGATAGAAACATCGACATAATGCAACAGATGACCAACCTATTGCAACAGATAAATTATATGTTAGAACAGATAGAATATCTGTTACTACGGATGGAGAATCTGTTGCATTATAAAAATTCAACTTTCATTGGACATAAATAATTGCCACTACATGTAAAAAAGTGAAAGTGAATTGAACCCATCGACTGTGTTCAGCTCAAAACACCTACAATAAAATAGGCATCAAGTAGACATTGTTCATTTTAAATACGTAAAATAAAACAGGCATCAAATGTGTTAGTTTGGCACTTTTTGCCCTGTTGGTTGCTTGCATATAATTCACATAGTCAAGGCTAATTGAACCCCCATTTTTACTGACTTGGCGTCTGATTTGACCCCTAACGGTCATATTTTTCCCCATTGTCTTATATATTCATTTTCTTCCTAAAATTTAACTCTAAATTCCCAAATCTTGTTATTCATCATCATCTTTTTTATCTATCTAAATTCTTTAAATTATTTTCATTTAGTTTTTCTTTTCTTCATCTTTTTTTTTTCCAACCGAGCTTGACAATGTCGAGCGCATCTTCCAATATCTTTTGTGATAAAAATTTTTGATATTATAAGTGCGGTCATGAAGCTCTATTGAAGACTTCTTGGACACAATAAATCCAGGTCGTATATTTTATACTTATAAGACTTCAAAGATATATTTTTTTATTTAATTAGCTGATTAATTATTGACTTGTAATTATTTTGTAATTGTGTTCTTGTTTTTATAGAAATTAGGTACTTTGATTGGTATGAAGAACGACACTCTTCACAAGAAAATCGTGTAATTTGGGGTTTGTTGAACAAATTCAAGGCTTCTGAAGAGAAACAAAATCGACCAAGAAGACGCTACATTGTTGCCGTTATTGCTATTGGTTTGGTGATGTTAGGCACATGGATATTCAAGCCTAATTGCTGAAATTTTCATGGTGGTGTATTTGCTATTGGTTTGGTGTTGTTGATCACATGGATATTCAAGCATAATTGTTGGAAAATATCAAACAGATTTAGGCATATATTGTAAAATTTAGGTCATTTGTTGAAAATTATCAAACAGGTCTTCCCACTATTGTAACAAATTAGATAGAAATAACATCGGCATAATGCAACAGATGACCAACCTATTGCAACAGATAAAATATCTGCCAGAACAGATAAAATATATTTTACAATAGATTGACAATCTATTGCATTATAAAAAACTCAACTTTCATCAGAAAAAATTATTGCCACTACATGTACATGTAATTTAAAGTAAAATGAAGTGTGACTTTAAATAAAAAAATTGTTATTTCATAGGCTCTTCTATATACACAGGTTTCAAGCGTCCAGTTAGTACCCCATAAGCCTAGACCTCTTGCAAGTTTGCCACAACGTTGTCGCATAGAAAGGTCGTTGGCTTGGCCATTTTTGTGTCGTTCAGTAAACATTTGATGTATGCAAGATCGTGCGAGCCGTACGCATAATTTGTCGTTCATGCCCTTGTTCGACCTTCAAAATCCCATGTTACATAGGGTTCTCCGAATCAATAATCCAACGCAACTTATGCAACAGATGGATAATAAGTTATAATAGAACCACTACCAGTTGCACCAGAATACCCATCTGTTGCAACAGATTTCATATCTGTTGAGTAGCTTCTTCTTCATGGAGTAGATTAGAAGGCTAGGTTAGGAAAAGT
>NW_025860905.1:0-2198 GCF_002878395.1 Capsicum annuum
AATAAATGTATGAAAAAGGTAAGAAAATCTTTTTGAATTTTTGAATTATGAAAAAAATAAAAGCCATAAAGTGACTCTAAAAAACTACGAAACTCTCTTTTTTTTCACTTTTTTTTTCCTTTTTTTTTTCCAATAATTTCTTGCCTACATATTTTACTTCTAACACATGCTTTTGCTCAAATCATTCTGTCAAATGACCTTATTACCCTCAAAGATGCAACATTTAGCACACAGGGATGCTTTAGAGGTGAGTCTCCTACAAAGGACCAAGTGGACCCCTCTAGGTCTCAATATGATGCACATAAGCATGACCTAAAGGCTGACCTACACTGGAGTTCACTAACAAGGTTGTTCGGGGGAGCGTATGGCCGATAGTGGCTGCTTTGCTTTCCACCTACTCCATACCAGTCAACGGCTCCCCCTCCTAAAATAAAGGTGACTCAACTATAGGTCGTGTACACAGCGTGTACTGCAGAACTTGTTGCAGAAAGAATTGACTCGGGTTATGCACATGATGCCAGATATAAAGCAGCAACACATAAGAAAAACTGTAAACAAAGAGCACGTAAGCACACTACAATGATAAAACAATACAAACAATAACACAAATACTTTTATGCACCCATAGTGTCAAACTAAGCCGATATAACTTCAAAAATAAGCTCGAATTCTGAAAATTTCCCAGCAGAGTCGTCAGAGCTGGCACACCCCTTTTTTTTAACTTCCAAAAGAATTAGATTTTAAGGTTCGAAGGATTTTTATTATCAAAGTGACAAAATGAAAACTTGTTTCGAAAAAAGAATTATTTATATTTTTTGTTCAGAGTCGTCACTTGACATAATCCGGTGTGCCAAGTTACCTTTGGAGAATCCTTTTCGAAATAATTTGACTCTTTATAAACTGGTTTGCGAACAGAGATTCCAGCTAAGGAATTCTGTTAACCGAGGGGAAGGTGTAGGCATCCCTCGATCCCACGGTTCGACCACGGTCGCTTGGTGGAGCATATCAGCTAATTTGACATTACAAATGTATAAACCACACAAAAATACATAAACAATCAATCAAACACACAAAACAAAATAAATTCAAAATATAGTGTTCAGTCCAATTATACAGTTCAAAATAAAAAATATGAAAAAATAAATCCTATTCTAACCTACACTAATCCTGAACTACGCTTCTGTGCTTTACCCGATGCCTCGAGCCTTTGTCACAGGTGTCCTCCGAGTACAAAATACCGCAGGGCATTCCCCGGCGAATAAACACAAATACCTCGGGGCATTCCCCGACCAAATAATACATTTGATCCAAAAGCAATAAAATCAATCCATTCAACACATATTTCAAGCATTCAACATTCCACAATTCCTGAAATTTGCCAACCCGAACTACTATTTGCCTACCCAACTCGACCTATCATGGCACTATCACGATCGATGACGTCAATGAATTAAAACAACAAAAAAATCAAAATTAATCCTAATTCACTTTAGCAATTTTTCAATTCCACTATAAATTCATTCTCAACCAATGATTAACACATGCATCGAATATTAATTCACTTTTCAACATTCAAATCCAACATCAACCAATACACAATCAAGATTCAAACATACCAACACATAAATTATTCACGGTTACGTAAAAATTAAAAAGAGAGAAGATAGAATTGGACCTCAGTGCTTTCAAAAATTGATGAATTATTTCGATTAACCCGGTAGAATCTACGTCCAAAATCCTTGAACAAAAACCCCAATCACGATCAAGAATCCAACTCGGTATCAAAAAAGTGAAGCCCAAAACTGATTACGGTGAATTGATCGGGACAAAATATAATCTAAATCCCAAAATCAGTTCGAAGACAGATGAGCCAAGACTAAAATTACAACAGAGTAAATCGATCCCGTCAAAATTCTCAGAAAACGAACTTACAACTTGAACAGACCCCCCCCCCAAAACCCAAATTAATCCGAACAATCCCACTGAACCTTTTCATTTTTTATCGTTTTCTAATAAAAGTTGGCCGGAATAAACTGAAATGGCTCAAATTTTTATGGATTAGATGGTTGACTTACCTTTCGACGAGATTCAGACGGAAAACCAGAATCGGGACTAACTTCTTAATATGAGTATGGTTGGAACGAGATTAGCGGAGCTTTTTTGGTGGCGATTCTAGTGAGTCACCGGTGAGAGCTTCA
>NW_025860906.1:0-3422 GCF_002878395.1 Capsicum annuum
GTTTAGCTGGCTATTACCACTATTTTGTTGAGGGTTTCTCCTCTATAACATCTCTTATGACTCGGTTGACCCAAAAAAAGTAAAGTTCTTGTGGTCCGAATATTGTGAGAAGAGTTTTCAGGAGTTGAAGACTCGACTCACTTCAGCCCCTGTTTTGACTTTGTCTGATAGTGTTGATGGTTTTGTGGTATACTGTGATGCTTCAAGAGTTAGGTTAGGTTGTGTATTGATGCGGAAGGGTAAGGTGATAGCTTATGCTTCTAGACAATTGAAACCCCATGAGAAAAATTACCCCACCCATGACCTTGAGTTAGTTGCTATTGTGTTTGCTTCAAAAATCTAGAGACACTATTTGTATGGTGTCTATGTTGATGTTTTCACTAATCATAAGAGTCTGCAGTATGTGTTTATCCAGAGAGAATTAAATCTTCGGCAGAGACAATGGTTAAAATTATTAAAGGACTATGATATGAGTTTGATGTACCATCCGGGCAAGGCCAATGTTGTGGCGGATGCCCTAAGTAGAGTGTCCATGGGTAGTGTTTCGCATATGGTAGAAGGTAAGAAAGAGTTGGCTCATAATGTACATCGTTTGACTAAAGTGGGGGTTAGGTTATTTGACTCTGCTGAAGGTAGTATAGGGGTTCAGAGTAGTTCCGAATCCTCCTTGGTTTCAAAAGTGAAGGAAAAGCAATACTTAGATGCTAGTTTGGTCATACTGAAGGAGTCAGTGAAGGACCAAAAAGTAGAGGTTTTCTCCCAAGGGGGAGATGGTGTGTTGAGATTGCAGGGTAGATTGTGTTTCCCGAATGTGATGATCTGAGATAGAGGATTATGGCTGAAGCACACGAGGCACGATATTCTATTTATCCTGGTGCCACTAAGATGTACTGAGACTTGCTAGAATCTATTGGTGGAGTGGAATGAAGAAAGATATAACAGCATTTGTAGCTAAGTGTGCAACATGCCAACAGGTTAAGGTTGAATACCAAAGACGTGGTGGTATGATGCAAGAGTTTAGTATTCCCACCAAGAAGTGGGAAGAGATAAATATGGACTTCGTGATTGGTTTACCTCCTTCCCGACGCCATCATAATTCCATTTAGGTAGTGGTTGATAGGTTGACTAAGTCTGCTCATTTCTTGCCTGTTCATACTTCATATACTACTGAGGATTACGCTAGATTGTATATACGAGAGCTAGTCAGACTGCATGGAGTTCCCTTGTCTATCATTTTGGATAGGGGTACTCAGTTCACTTCGCAATTTTGGAAAGCTTTTCAGAAGGGTCTTGGAACCCAAGTGCTTTTGAGTTCTGCTTTTCATTAGCAGATCGATGGTCAGGCTGAGCGGACCATCCAGACCTTAGAGGATATGGTGATAGCCTGTGCACTTGACTTTAAGAGAAATTAGGATGATCACTTACCGTTGATAAAGTTTGCTTACAATAACAGTTTCCACTTTAGTATTGGTATGGCTCCGTTTGAAGTGTTACATGGGAGAAAGTGTAGATCACCTATAGGTTGGTTCGATGTGGGTGAAGTGGCTGTGAGTGCTCCTGATTCGGTATTTGAGGCTATGGAAAAATTTTAGCTGATTAGGGAAAGGCTGAAAACAGCGCAAAGTCGTCAGAAGTCATATGCGGATGTTAGAAGGAGAGACCTTGAGTTTGCAGTTGGTGACCTAGTGTATCTGAAAATTTCACCCATGAGGGGGGTGAAAAGATTCAGAAAGAAGGGGAAGCTTAGTCCCCGTTATGTTGGTCCTTACAAAATTCTTAGCCGTGTTGGTAAGGTAGCTTATGAGGTCGAGTTGCCTTCCGAGTTGTCCTCTGTTCATCCAATATACCATGTCTCCATGCTTAGAAAGCATATTAGCGATGTTGTGGTAGTGGATTCCTCTGTGAGTGATGACATTCAAGAAAATCTTTCTTTTGGTGAGATTCCTGTTGAGATTCATGATTTCAGTGTCCGAAGGCTAAGGAACAAAGAAGTTCCCTTGGTCAAGGTGTTGTGGCGAAACCAATCTGTTGAGGGTGCAACTTGGGAAGCTGAGGCGGATATGCGATCCAAGTACCTGCACCTATTTTCCATGAACTCTGATCAAGCCGAAGGTTCCGTTTTCCCTAAATCATGAACTTTTGATAAAAGATGCAGCAGTTTAGCTGTCGTTTATTATATGTTCAACTGTAGTTTCTTGAATTTATGCATTCTATGTTGCATTCGAAGTGAGAAACGATTTGGTGATGAGTCTAACGAATGGTTTCAACTATATACTCTATTACATATCTAATCTTGGCATGTCTAGCATCATTCGAGGATAAATGGTTCCTGGGGGGGGGGATGTAATACCTCGGGAAATTTTTTGTTGAAATTTTGTGCGTAAACGTGTTGGGTTCTATCTTCTAGAATGAATTATAAATTTTCCTTGCCTAATGTCTTAGATTATGACCCACTATTCCGTAGAGTATCGAATAAGCTTTCCAACAATATGTGGATCATCCAAAATGGACACCCGAGCGACGAGTTATGAACAATCCGATTGAACTGTGAATAGTAGTGAACAGTAAAACATGCAGGAAAAAGTACTGAGTCTTGGTGTATTTTTGCTCCAACTTTAAATGATCATAACTCCTTGTACACAATGATTTGGGTGATCTACTATATATCAACGGAAAGCTCTGCGAGTCCTCTTTCCAATGAAATTGGTTTCATCCAATTTGTGTATCGGAGTAAAATGTTATGGTCGATCTACTTCAGCCTACCAAAAGCGAATTTTTGGATCAACTTCAAACTATCATAACTCCACGTACACAATAATCTGGGTGAGATACTATATATCAATAGAAATATATGAGAGTCCTCTTTCTAATGAAATTAGTTTCATCCAATTTGGATATCGGAGTAAAACGTTACGATTTATCTACTTTAGACTATCAAAGTAGCACACCAAAGGACAGATTTGAGAATTATTTGATTTTTAGGGGTATTTTGGTCATTCCCCCTCACCCAAAATCTGTCCAAACCCTATATTCAAGTCTATTAGAAGCATTGGATGTTATATTTCATAAAATTCCCTCAAAAAGAAAACCCTAAGCTCCTACATCCAACTTCAAGAACCTCAAAAGTTCACCATTAATTTTGCAAATTTATTCAAGATTCCAAGTTCCTAGTTCAAAAACTCCAAGAACCATCATTTAAAGCCACGATTAACATCTCAAAAATGAGTATCGATCTAAAGTTCATCATTTAAGTTATGTGGGGTTTTTCAACAAGAACTCTCTTTCGTTCTTGTGCCCAAAAGTAATTTTCTTTACAAAAGCATGATTTTTATGAATTTGAAGCATAAACCCATATCTTATGATGATTATTATGAAATCTTGATGTTTATGATTTTGAAAGATGAATTTACATGTGTGGAGAT
>NW_025860907.1:0-2602 GCF_002878395.1 Capsicum annuum
TGATTTGATGAAAAGAATATTGATATAAGATGTTTATGTATTAGGCTTGCAATTTATGTCTTCGTAGCAATGCGTTTATATAGAGGCGTATATGAGATATTATTTCACAATTAATAACTAGCTAATCTAGAGACTCTTGACTCATGAAATCCTTTTTAGTCCACAACTGGACCCCTAATTACTCTTTGGAAAAGTAAGTCTTTGTTGTGACATGTGAATAGTCACAAGATAATCACTAATATATAGTAATTATCTTCTTGTTTGCAATTTTATTGGCCTATAAATAGGCACTCCGTATGCATTACAAAAGGCAGAGAAAAATAGAATAATATAAAGCATCCTCTATTTAGTTACTCATATTACTTCTTCTACTTTCATTACTTATATCACCTTATATATATTTTATAACACGTTATCAGCACGAGACTCTACCAATTCAAGCAAATACAGGTAATAAAGATTAGTATTTTATTTTATTAAATTATGACTAATATTTCCAGACGTGATTTCATTGCCCTAGACATATATGATAAAACTTATATGTCCTGGGCACTAGACACAAAAATATATCTAAATGCAATGGGTCTGGCAGACACCATTAAAAAGGATAATAAGGCATCTGAACAAGATAAGGCCAAGGCCATAATATTTCTTCGTCATCATCTTGACGAAGGATTAAAATTGGAGTACCTCATGATCAAAGATCTCCTCATATTGTGGAACAATTTAAAGGAAAGATATGACCACCTGAAGATGGTCATACTCCCACAAGCTCGTACTGTGGACCTATTTGAGGTTCCAGGACTTCAAAAATATAAGTAAATATAATCCTGCGATGTTTAGAATTAAATCGCAGTATGACTTATGTGGGGAAAAGATCACAGATCATGACATGATAGAGAAAACCCTTTCTACTTTTCACTCCTCGAATATGGTCTTGCAGCAGCAGTACCGAGAAATGAGTTTCAAAAAGTATTCTGAATTAATTTATCATCTTCTTGTTGCTGAACAATGAAATGATCTTGTAATAAAAAATAATGAAACTCGCCTCTTGGTACTTGTCCATTCCCAGAAGTGAATGCTGCAAATTTTCACCTAACTTGGCCTGAAAGAAATCCTGACCCCAGTCGAGGTCGTGGTTGTGGCCGTAGCAGGTATTTCAATCAGGGTAATCATTTTGCAATAAAAAATAACCCTCAGCACCAACAGTGCAAAAAGAGGGGTAAAGCTCCTGAAGCAGTGCCAAGGACGAACCCTGAAAGTAGATGTTATCGACGTGAAGGAAAGGGACACTGGGAGCGTGCCTGTCGTACGCCTAAGCATCTGGTAAAACTATATCAGGCGTCCCTTAAAAATCCAGAAAATGATGCTGAAATAAACTTCCTCCTAAAAGATTACATTGAACCCATGGACTTGGATATTTCATATTTCTTTCCTGAAGAACAAGTAAATCACTCTGTCGGTGACAATAATGATATAATCCATTTATGTTAATTTTCTGTTAAGTTTGTATTAATTTATTTTCTTTTATTTGTTTAAGTTAAATTAGTTTACATTTTTATTATTAATATTTTACTAATCTTGTATATAAATAATATTTATATAATATATTCTATGCTAGTTCCATAGTGTGGTATAGTATTATGATCACTAAGTAATTTTTGGTTTTGTAGTACATACATAAAAATTTTAAAAGTGTGAGCTATTTATATAATGTTATAGTACATAAATTATGCTAACGTTATGGCTAGAATTATTTATTCATAGAAAACATATTATGAAATTAAGTTGAGTACTCATTAGATCATGTTATTACATACAATTTTACATATGTGTACTTTCGATGCATTTGGCTAGTAATAGCAAAATTATTATGTAATAGAGATGTTAATTGTTTAGGATACAGCTGCAATTAAAATATGGATATAAAATAAAATAAGGTGTAAATACATGATATTATGTGCTAATATTTATTTCGTTTATATTTTTATTTTGAAGAAAATATGGCTACTCCTCAAGTCTTATTTGGATCAATAATCGATCATGATGATATTTGTGTAATTGATAGTGGGACAACGCACGCTATATAAAGATGAAAAATACTTTTCCCACTTACTCAGAAGAAGAGCAAATGTTGCAACAATTGTTGGTAATTCAAAATTGATCGAAGGCTCCGGAAGAGCTATTATATTTCTGCCTAAGGGGACAAAATTAATTATTGAAGATGCATTATTCTCTTCTAAATCCCCAAGAAAATTATTGAGTTTTAAAGATATTCGCAGAAATGGATATCATGTTGAGACAATAAATAAAATGAATGCCGAATATCTTGGCATTACAAAGAATGTCTCAGGTCAAAAATAAATGTTAGAGAAATTACCAGCTTTGTCTTCCGGCTTATACTATGCCGAAATTAGTACAATTGAAGCACACTCTATCGTAAACCAGAAGTTTACTGATACAAATACATTTGTGCTCTGGCATGATCGAATAGGCCATCCTGGCTCAATAATGATGAGACGAATCATTGAAAATTCAAAAGGGCATCCGTTAAGGAACCTGAAAATTCTTACACCGAATGATTTTTCATGTGTTGCTTGTT
>NW_025860908.1:0-1096 GCF_002878395.1 Capsicum annuum
ATTTTGAAGGGCCACCGGTAGTGGACAGGACACCACGGAATGTGCAGTGCTCTTTCAACCACTGGACCCTACCTCCGACTGAGCTGATTCCAGGGTTGGCAGGCTGCTAAACAGAAAAGATAACTCTTCCCGAGGCTTCTACCGATGTCTCTCGACTTCCTAATGTTCCCTTCAACCACCACGTCCCGATCCAAGAATTTTAACCCAATTTCCTTTTGGAGTACGCGTGAAATGCACTATCTGTCGGCGTTCCCCTGACCCTTAAGATCAACTAATCCATGTGCAAGTGCCGTTCACAAGGAACCTTTTCACTCTTCGGCCTTCAAAGTTCTCATTTGAATATTTGCTACTACCACCAATATCTGCACCGACAGTCGCTCTGCCCCGTCTCTTGCCCAAGGTTTTATAGCGACCGCCGTGCCCTCCTACTCATCGGGGCCTGGAACTTTCCTCGACAGCCGGGTGTAGGTCGCTCACTTAAGCGCCATTCATTTTTGGGGCTAGTTTATTCGGCAGGAGTGTTTTTACACACTCCTTAGCAGATTTGGACTTCCATGTCCACCGTTCTGCTGTCTTAATCGACCAACACCTTTTGTGGGATCTAGGTTAGCGCGCAGTTTGGCATCGTAACCCGGCTTTTGGTTCATCCTGCATCTCCAGTTCTGCTTACCAAAAATAGCCCACTTGGAGCTCTTGATTCCATGGCAAGGCCAGACAAAGCAGCCGCGGGCCCTACACCTAAGTCAGAAGAACGATTTGCGTATCAGTATTGTTGTGGGCATCCACCAGAGTTGGCTATTCGATGCGCAGGGAAGGCCCTCGAAGGAACCATTCCCAGTCCATTCTCTGACCAGCATGCGACGACCCGCTCTCGCTGCGGGAGCATCTCGAGTAGTCCACCGACAGCTAATGAGTTTGGGACTAGGACCCCCGTGTCTATTTTGCCGATTTTCCTTGCCTACATTGTTCCATCAACCAGAGGTTGTTCCCCTTTGAGACCTGATGTGGTTATAAGTACGACCAAGCGTGGACGACATTTGGTCCTCTGGATTTTGAAGGGCCACCGGTAGTGGACAGGACACCACGGAATGTGCAG
>NW_025860909.1:0-1256 GCF_002878395.1 Capsicum annuum
TATCACGACCACAAACAGTTACTATGTAGTTTTGATAAATCCTTCTAGCTATAATAGATTCCCCAACCGGTGTGGACACTTCAAATGGCTTAACTAATAGTTTGGGTATTCTTTCAAACTTTCCAGCAACCAATAGAGTAACATAAGATAATGTAGAACCGGGATCAATTAAGGAATATAAATTGAATGAAAAGATAGACAACGTACCCGGAACCACATCTGGGGAAACCTCTAAATATAGTCGATCCACTAGAGCATACGTACGATTTTGAGCCCCGCTAGAACTCGTGGCTCCTCTATCACCTCTAACACGACCCATTGGTTGTGCACCCCTTCCTGAATAAGGCATTGATGATGATGATGCAACAAATGACCCTGTAGGTCGTGCCATACCCCCTATGCCCCTTCGTGGGCATTCTCTCATCATATGCCCCAACATACCGCACCAAAAGAAAACATTGTTCCCCAGCCGACATGTGCCCAAATGATACCTTCAACACTTATTGTATGGCTCTCGAGAAGGCCTCGATTGACTCATATTCCCTTTCCCTTGGTATCCCACTCTCCCCGAACTCTGACTCTCACTTCTATGCCCAAATTGATTTCCTCTGGACCCTTGGAACTGTGGTGGGGCACTAGCTACAGAATAAAAAGATAATGGCCTAGGTGGTCTAGCAGAAAACTATGGTCTAAACCCTTCTTGGGATGCCATGAACTGCCCTATAGATCTGGCCCTCTTGGAATATCCTCTTTCTAATTCCTGTGTTCTTCTCCTCTGCCTCTGATCTTCCATTTTCTATGCAAAATCTTGGATCCTCGCTATGTCCATATCTTTGTTCAAAGTGGCAATAGTACAATCTCTAACCAGATATGGATCTAGCCTATCCACATATTGATGAACTCTGTCATCCATAGTAGCTACAACATTAGGAGCATATCTCAACAAGAAATTAAATCAGAGACTGTACTCCCTCACGCTCATATTCCCCTGACGAAGATTTAAAAACTGATCTGCAAGGGCTTGATGAATCTCGAATGGAAGATAATGATCAAGAAATGCCTCTTTGAACTCTTTCCAAGTAGATGGGGGTGCATTAATACCCCTAGATCGTTTCCAATCCTCATACCAATATATAGCCTCCCCTTTAAATCTATACGCCGCTAACTCAACTGTCTCTCTACCCGTTACATGCATAACATCTATGGCCCTTTGAATTTGATCAATAAAGTCCTGTGGGTCCTCGTTAAGATCTGAT
>NW_025860910.1:0-5506 GCF_002878395.1 Capsicum annuum
TATGAAAAATGTCTCCTGAAGTAAGAGAGGTTCACCAACTCTGGATGTCTGAAAATAATCTACAGGTTAGCAGGACCACAGGATTGTTTTCAGAACCAGAAAGTACTGGTATGTAGAACAATCCAAAAATAACATATATTTTTACACAACATAAGTGAGCGAATTTCATAAGGAAATTTAGCATAAGGTAAATGAAAACACGTAGGCATAATTTAATGATCTTCAATCCATACTTGTAAAAAATTGAATCAACTCTTTGTATTACTTCTAACCTAGATGGTATACCGTACAAGTCTAGTAATCATGAGCTATATGGGTCAGCCATTAACTCATTGGCCAAGCCCCCAAATTCAAGTTTGTCGCAAGGATAGGGGTAGTACATACTAGTCTAGTATACCAGTGCTTAGAGGCAAGTATAGATTAGCCATTCACGTGTTCAGAATGCCAATCATATCTCCCGAGTCAGCAAAACTCAATTTTCAGCAATGAGCCCTTTAACTTAAATGGTTTCTTTGGGTAACTATCTAACTCTCTTTAAGCCTAATCGTAGTCCTTTAAAACACGCATCTTTCTCAAAACATGGTCTGAAGTCTGAAAAGTCTATAATTTATTTTAGCCTGAGTATGCTATGGCATTTGTCTAATTTGGTATCTTCATGCCAAGACTTGCAAATAATATAAGCCATATCATATCATTTCTTAGTTCATTCATTCAGAACAGGTTATTTGACCACCAAAAAATTTAAACACTTCAAGAGAGTTCTTATTTTAAAATATTTGAAGCTCATTCAAAATACTCTCTTTTCAATACATTGACAAAGTGTGGTCATCTCTTTCATCAATCACATGCAGTTTATCATTTAGGACATAATGATACAAGATCGAACACGCAATAAGGATTCAAGAGATCTACAAGATCAACAAAAATAGAGAATCAAAGGCCCCACTCGGCTTCTCTATGCTTTCAAGATAACAACAACAATATTTAACAAAGTAGATGGAGAATACAAGATTACAAGGACTATAGTGAATCGAAGAGGACCCACATGGCTTCATTATGTCAACACATAAACAATAATATTACAACAAAGGTTATGGGTACATTAACAACAACAAGGAACCACGGATTCAACAAGATACAAGATAAATAGTTAGACCAAATGAAGGCACAATCTTAAGAACTCAAGAATTGTTACACTCTTGGACCCTTAAACACTATCCGCGACACAAACCTAACTCTACGTTGACACAAGAGGGCCATTAGCTCCTCTAAACACTAACGTTTCAAGCCAATATGCAAACACAAGTGGATCTTCACTTGTCTAGCCCTAGTTTCGATTGGAGCTCTTAAGAGAGAACTAAAGTATTACAAATGTTACAAATCTCAAGATATGATCAACTAAGTGAATAAGGCCAAAAGACTTAAAATGATAAAGGTGCCCTTTCAATGAATAAGGCTTCAAGGCCACCCCTTTAGTGCACACATAGGGGTGGATTTTGGATTCTCCCAAACTTAAGCTCGTACCTTCTCTCGGTTGACTTTGACATACACAAAAATGGTCCATCTAATAGATCACAATTGTATCATCCTCTCCATCTGCAGAGGAGTTTGACCTCAAACTCAAGCAATCTTCACCTGCAAGCTCTCCTCTTTGAATAATCTTTTCTCGGCTCCTCCCAAGGTTAGACTATTCAACCAAGGGTGTCATGAGATCATCAAGCTTTCTCCTTGGGCTTGTATTTCCTTCAACCTTCACATAAGAAGAATGGATGCTAGGGAAAGTGGTAGCATCTCGGTTAGTAAGCATCAAAGGGTCTTTATGGGCAAATCCCACTTCTTGAACTCTCGGCTCCTCCCCTTCTTCATCATCCTAACCCTCGGTTTCCTCTTCTAAACCATCACTAAGAATGATTCTCCTTTACATAAACAAGGGTACTAAACACTCTCCATCAACCGGCCAAATATCTTCCACGCCTTCATCTATTTCTACCTCAGCTTCTTCCTCTCCATCTTGAGCATTTTCATCAAACTCATTCGATTCAAGCCCCACCTTATCACCAAGGTAATACAATTTTCCTTCCTTAAGGATTAAATTTCTCCGATTTGGGCACTCATTAGGCTTGTGCCCCCACCCTGGACATTTAAAACATTGAAATCCTTTAGAATGAGAAGTAGAATTCGGTTTACCTTTGTTTCTCAGAAGATGCCTTTAGGCAGCCTTGGTCTCGTCTTGGATCAGCTTGGCCTCGGTTTTCTCCTTATTGGATGAGTCAATCTTTTCCTTGTGTAAATCCAATGGTGACTGCCCCTTGAACTTGCTGCCCACCCTTTCCCGCATCTTTCTCTCAATCTCCAAGGCGGCTTGGAAAATGGAGTCAATTGTGTCGAACTTGTGTAAGGTCAACCGTGAAGAAATATATATATATTCAACTCTACCTTGTATCGTATGATGTCATGACTCACTTGTTCCCCTCTATGATCAAATTTCAAGATGAGTTGTTGGAACTCATCGTAGTAAGCCACGACACTTTTGTTTCCTTGCCTTAAGTTATACAACTTGGCAAGGAGCTCTTGATAATATATTTTGGGTAGGTACCTTTGTCTCATGAGGTACCTTATCCGAAACCAAGGAGGGGGCTGCCTCTCTACTAACACATTGCCAAAACGCTTAACATACACCCACCATGTAGTAGCATAACCCTCAAAGTAAGAAATCACGTAGCAACTCTTCTTCTCTTTGGTAAGATCATTGACTTGGAATACCCTCTCACATGCGGATTCCCATGAAAGAAACTCTTCGGGATCGCTCTCACCCTTGAATATTGGAAGCCCTATTTTGATGGTATTTAGTCCTACTTCACGGATTTGGTTCCCTTGTTGGTTCCCATGACCAACTCTTCCTTATCGACCATGAACCTCCCTTGGATCAACATGTCTACCTCGTACCTCTTCCCCCCTCATGTAGCCATCATCAAATGGACCATACCTCTTATTTTGGATAGGTCTATTTAGGTTAAGTGTAGCTTGTAGTGGCGGGTTTGGATTTGGTGGATAATAAGGTCTTTGGCCAAGTGGAGTTTGGTGTAGAGGGCTCGGGTTGTGGGGTGGAATTTGGGTTCCAAGTCCTTCTTGTTGTACTTGTGAAGTGGTGGTTGGATTAGCCTCTCATGGTCTCAGGTGAGGGAGTATAGTGGAGTTTGGTTTGTGACATTGGAGGGTTGTCTCTGTGGATTGAACATTTGGTGTAAGGCCTCGGGAGTAGTGGTCGGGGAAATGTGTTGAGGGGTGGATTGTCGACTACTTTGACTTTCCACACGCTCTAATCTCCCAATCATTGATGCCACATCCGTATCTAGTTTCTCAAGACCCAAATACAACCTAGCCACAATACACGACATAGTTTTAAGGCAAGCCAAAATGAGATTGATGGCATTAGTATCCATTGTTTGAGCATTTGAAGCCTCGGGTTCCATTTTAATGGTATCGGAATTAATCCTTCAAGTTACGATCCAACAAGTCACCAAATCAGTCCACTATGTCACACACAACAATACAACATAAAACCTACAAAACAAAACACAAGTTAGTTCAAACAACCTCACTATTCTCTCACTCACGTTGTGGCCTTACACTTGATGTCACAAATGTTTGCAAGTCGGCTTGTAGTTGTGGTGAGTTGAAGAGTAAGTCTACTCCTTAGTTGGAATGGATTCTTTGTTGGATGACTCAAGTAAGTAATGTTCGAACTTGAACCAAGAAGCACTAGGATTATAAAAACGACAAAAGCACAAAAGAAACGTAGACATGAACAAGGGATGCAAAGGACTAATTGACATTCTAGTAGGAGTTTACTAGTTTGTTAATTAGTTCTAGGATCAACTAATGAAACAAAGAATCAACAATTAGAAACTAGAAAATCCAAATTTGAGTTTAAGTATTGACATGAACAGTAGCAAGTGGTGACATGGCAACATGTAATTTGTCTCGGGCCCACACAACTTAGGCACAAATTTGAAATTCTCAACCTTCACACAATTTAGAATAAAAGGCAATAGGTGTTGGAGGGAAAGTATAAGTCTTGAGTCTTTTATAAGTTTATTCTCAAAAGGATGATCTTGACTTGTACTAGTTCCACCAAACAAGGCTCCTTTATTTAAGGATTGTAGTTGAAAAAGTCTATGAAGTGATGGTTCAAGTCTTCTCACCAACAAACTTTAAAACTTTTATCTTCACCTTTTTGAATCAAGTTTGCACTTTTTGTAGTTTAAGTTATAAGACTAGGTGAAGAATAATATGAACACAATAATAATCTTCATGAACATAACAACAACACCACCAATCAGCCACCAATCTTCAACAACAAGGTTCAACACATGACCAACTTTAAGTCACCACAACAATAGTTAATATTACAAGCTCAACTTTAGATTTGGACACTTTTGTGTTGATGAGAAAGGAACCAACACAAGAAACAAACTAAACAATTAAAATCTTTGGTAGATCTATAACCAATTTCGACCAAGACAATAACACAACACCATTTTCTCGGCCAAGAACAAGATGGACAGATTTCTCCTTTTTTTTTTGGTACTTTTAGATTTCAATAATTTTTTTTGTATTTTTCAACTACCAAGCCCAAGATTGATTTTGTTGGAACAAAATCAATCACAATCTTTGATACCAAATGATACAGGATCTAACATACTACATGGATTCAAGAGATCTACAAGATCAACAACAATAGAGAATCAAAGGCCCCACTCGGCTTCTCTATGTTTTCAAGACAACAACAACAATATTCAACAAAGTAGATGGAGAATACAAGATTACAAGGACTATAGTGAATCGAAGAGGCCCCACACGGCTTCACTATGTCAACTCACAAACAATAAGATTACAACAACAAGAAGGTTATGGGTACATTGACAGCAACAAGGAACCACAGATTCAATAAGATACAAGATAAATAGTTAGACCAAATGAAAGGAAAATCTTAAGAACCCAAGAATTGTTACACTCTTGGACCCTTAAACACTATCCGTGACACAAACCTAACTCTACATTGACACACGAGGGCCTGTACCTCCTCTAAACACCAATGTTTCAAGCCAATATGCAAACACAAGTGAATTTTCACTTGTCTAGCCCTAGTTTTGGTTGGAGCTCTTGAGAGAGAACTAAAGTGTTGCAAATGTTACAAATCAAAAAATATGATCAACTAAGTGAATAAAACCCTAAGTGGTTCTATTTATATTACATTCCCCAAAAGACTTAAAATAACAAAGGTGCCCTTTTAATGAATAAGGCTTCAAGGCCACCCCTTTAGTGCACAGATAGGGGTGGTTTTTGGCTTCTCCCACACTTATGCTCGTACCTTCTCTCAGTTGCATTTGACATACACAAAAAGAGTTCATTTATGAGATCACACTTGTATCACACAAGAGTGTTAATAAATTAATATAGCACCCTCTCATAGGATCATAAATCAAGGCAAATCCACATTCGA
>NW_025860911.1:0-6599 GCF_002878395.1 Capsicum annuum
AAAAAAAATATTGAACTTTACACATATAGTGATAATATTTTTCTTACTTATAAGAGTTAATTTAAGCTATTAAGATAGTAACCATGTGTTTGTGATACATTACATTGAATCTTACAGTAAAAAAGTTTATTTTCTAATATAAGAATTAAGTAATTTAATTTAAAATTTTAAAATATTTTTATTGTTAAAAAGTATGCTGCCTTCTCTCTCTTTTTATAAAGATTTTGTACCTTTTTTTCTGCAAACTTTGATATTATATTATCTAATGAAGATAAAATCATAAAATTCACTATTAATTTATTTTTGAGTCTCAAAATTTTAGAGACTTAATGTAAATGATTTATTCTCCTTCTCCTTGAGTTGCCCACGCTTCTATGCATAACAAAAAAAGATAACTACAAGTAACTATCTTAAGTTAACTAAGAACCTTAGTAGCTTAGTTGGTTAGTTACTTGAACTCTCATATTGTTAGTGAGAAATCAATTCTCCATGTGTTAAATCACATTCTAATTTAACTTCAAAAACATTAAGAAAAATAATTTATTTCTACTTCGCTGGGTATATTATTGTTGTTATGCTATATATTTAATACTTTTTTTTTTGCTGAAGAAGATATATATATAAGACGTTACCTTTTTCCTCAGTATATGATTTGAAGTGTGGTGTAGCGGGTCAATAACGTGGGTTAAGTACCATGAGGTTTCAAGTTCAATCTAAGTGATTTCTTTTAATCTGTTCTAACCTTGATGAATAGAGTTATTTGATACCTATTTCTAGTGAGAAGTGATAGTCTGACAAATATCTCATTAATGTATAATTATATTTAGAATACGGTTTCTGAAATTCTATAATTATATTTAGAATAGAATACTGTTATGTTTAGAATAACAATATATTGGAAGGAACCCATAGCCAAAGATGGCGGATGGACCAGCGATGTTACGGAGCCAGCGAAATTCCTCATTTCCATATTTTTAGCCTTTTTTTCTTTATCCCTTTATCTTATTTAGGAATTCACAAGTTTAAAATTTTAGATTCGTCTCTGCTCGTGAATTTAATCAAAATGCGTGCACGCTGACCTGAACACCACATTTATAAGAAAAACATAATAATCGTATACAAAATAAAGAGTTGAAAATGTAACAGGTTAGTACTGTAAGCATAAAACGGATTATATAAATTTAAACAATCTTATACATAAACAATCTTATCCATAATCCTTTGTATTATTCAGGAACGTTGAACTTAATGATTTTCACATTCACATAATAACAGTAATTCAATAAAGAATTACTTACCTAAATTCTCCATGATTTTAGCGGAAGCAAAAGCGTAATAGCAGTAGCACTGAATTATTTCTCTCTCTTTACCTTACTTTCAGAATAATTGTGATGAAGCTTATTCTTGTTTTGGCAGAGAGAGGACCCCTTTTATAATGAGAATAGTCAGTTATGTTTTTACGTTCCATCAACGTGATTGGTGGATACAATCATTATCCTACTAGGAGTCAATAATTGTGGATACAATCCTATTAGGAGTCAGTAATTATCCTACTAGGTTACTTTCCATATAGATTAAGGATTTACCTTATTCAATTATTATTAAACCAATAAATAAATTAATTATGTGGGCCATAGAAATTTACATTCTCCCACTTGGCACACACAATGTTAATTTAATGGTTTAATAGGTACGTCAATCATGTGCACTATTAACGTTAAATCCAACATCATTTATCATCGTTAAACAAATCAACTAAGATGAGTCATGGCGGTTGTACGTCCCTTTACTTGACATAGTTCATTCCATGTACTATAATATTGGTCTATTACCTAACATAACCTTTCAAATACATAATAGGTCCAACGATAATACTTAGAATACTTTATCTAAGTCAGAACTTGTTATTATCATTCACAATATTATGTATACAAGAGAAAACAGGTAACAACAGAAACATATATAATTTGAGCTCAAAGTGTCAATTACAAAAACATAATAAAGACTTTACATAAAATCATTCATTGCTATCAATAAAACCCATTCTTTCAACATATTCAATAAATATTTTGGGCGGTAATCCTTTCGTCAAAGGATCAGCAATCATAAGCTTAGTGCTAATGTGTTCAATTGACACTTTATGTTTCTGTACTTCTTCTTTAACCGAAAAGTATTTCAATTTCATATGCTTAGCACCTTTTGAATACTTATCATTTTTAGAGAAGAAAACTGTGGCAGTATTTTCACAATAAATTTTCAACGGCCTGGCTATATTATCGACTAGTCCAAGTCCTAAAATAAAATTTCGCAGCCAATTAGCCTGGACTGTGGCCTCAAAGCATGCCACAAACTCAGTTTTCATAGTGGATGCAGCTGTAACAGAATGTTTCGCACTCTTCCATGATATTGCTCCTCCACCTAATAGAAACAAATATCCAAATGTGTATTTTCTTGTATCCACACGACCAGCATAATCTGAATCTGAATATCTAACCGTATCTAGATAATCAGATCTTCTATAAGTGAGTATATGATCTTTTGTTCTTTGTAAGTATCGTAATACTTTCTTTGCAGCCTTTCAGTGATCCATTCCAGGATTACTTTGATATCAACCCAGCATTCCAACTGTAAAACTGATGTCTGGTCTTGTACATGTTTGGGCATACATAAGACTCCCAACTATTGATGCATAAGGAATATCTTTCATTTGTTTTCGTTCCAAGTCATTCTTTGGACATTGATTGAGACTAAATTTATCTCTTTTCTGAATTGAAACGGGACTTGATGAGTATTTTTTCATTCTAAATCTCTTTAATACTTTATTAATATAGATTTTCTGAGACAATCCTAACAATCCTTGTGATCTTTCTCGAAATATTTATATTCCAATCACATAGGATGCCTCACCCATATCTTTCATTTCAAAGTTATTAGAGAGATATTTCTTGGTATCATGCAACAAATCAAGATCATTAGTAGCAAGAAAGATGTCATCAACATACAAGACTAACATAATAAACTTACTCCCACTGACCTTTAGATATATACACCGGTCAACAGTGTTTTCCTTAAAACCAAAGGTGACAATCGTTTCATTAAACTTAATATACCATTGTCGGAAAACTTGTGTAAGTCCGTATATTGACTTCTTAAGTTTACACACCACGTGTTCCTTTTCTTTAATAGAAAACCCCTCAGGTTGATTCACATAAACTTCTTCCTCCAAATTTCCATTTAGAAAAGCCGTTTTCACATCTATTTGATGTAGTTCTAAGTCATAATGATTTACCAAGGCCATTATAATTCTGAGTGAATCTTTTCTAGAGACAAGTGAAAATGTCTCTTTATAGTCAATGCCATTTTTTTGAGTAAAACCTTTGGAAACAAGTATGGCCTTGTGACGTTAGATGTTGCCAGTTGAGTCGCGTTTGGTCTTAAAGACCCATTTACACCCAACTCTTTTGCAACCTTCGGGTAATTCAACAAGGTCCCAAACTTCATTTTGTTTCATAGATTTTAACTCATCTTTCATAGCATTTATCCATTTATCAGAATTGTTGCTTTCAATGGCTTGTGAAAATGAAACTGGATCATCATCAATTCCCAATTCAGTTTCTGACTCATGTAGATATACCAAATAATCATCAGAAATGGCAGATCTTCTTTTTCTTTGAGATCTTCTTGATGCTACTTCTTGTGGTTCATCTACTATAGGTTCATCAATTATGGCTTCATTAGTAGGAATATTAATTTGTTGTTTTTGTTGATTACTTTATTGTACAATATCTTCAGGAACAACAACTTTAAAAGAAGTACAGGGTAGAGGAATTTTCACCCTAACTTCTTTAATTTCCACATTACGTGGTTCTTCACTCCCACTAACTTCGCCATTCTCAATGAATCTAACGTTTTCAGTTTCAACTATTCCCGTACTATGATTAGGACAATAAAATCTATACCCCTTTGATTTTTCTGGATAACCAATGAAGAAACCACTGATTGTTCTTGAATCCAGTTTCTTTTCTTGCGGATTGTATACTCTAACTTCTGCTCGGCAACCCAAACATGCAGGTGCTTCAAACTACATTTTCTACCAGTCCACAGTTCAAAAGGTGTCTTTGGGACTGCTTTACTAGGAACCCTATTTAGCAAGTAAACGATAGTTCTTAAAGCATACATCCATAATGAGGGAGGTAAAGATGAATTACTTAACATACTTCTAACCATATCCATTAATGTACGATTATATATTTCTGCCACACCATTTTATTGTGGTGTGCCAGGCATTGTGTATTAAGCATATATGCCACGCTTTTCGAGGAATTTAACAAATGGACCTGGGTGTTGTCCACTTTTATCATATCTTCTATAATATTCACCACTTCTATCAGACCTGATTATTTTCACCTTTTTATCCAATTGTCTTTCAACCTCAGTAATAAATACCTCTAAGGCATTAATCGCTTGAGATTTTTCATACAACAAATAGATATATCCATAACGTGAAAAGTCATCAATAAAATTGATAAAATATTTTTCTTTATTGAAAGAAAGATGTGATATCAAAAGGACCACATATATCAATTTGTATAATTTCAAGAAGCCGTGTGCATCTTGTGGCTCCTTTCTTTGTGTGTTTTATTTGTTTTCATTTAATACAATCTACACAAATATTAAGGTCAGTAAAATCTAAATCTGGAAGAATTTCATTCTTAACTAATCTTTCCAGCCTTTCTTTAGGTATGTGACCTGAACGTTTATGCCACAAGTAAGCAAATTGTTCATTCACCAAACTTCGTTTGGCACCAACATTATGATGTAGAGTTAAGAGTGTTTTGGCAAAAAGATTATCAAGATTCAGTTTGTATAAATTATCACAAAGAGTACCAGTACCAATGAGATAATTATGCTTAAACAAACTAAAAAATCCATTACCAAAATTAAAAGAATATCCAGTCTTATCCAACTTAGACAAATAAACTAAATTTCTCGAAAGAGAAGGAACATAAACAGTTTCTACTAAATCTAAGTGACGTTCAGTATCGAGAATAAGACGATAAGTCCCGACACCTTCAACCGGAGCCTTCACTCTATTTCTCATGTAAACAAATCTTTCATTCTTGTTTATAGTTTGAATTGTAAGGAATTCCTTCATTGTATTAGAAACACGAACAGTACAACCAAAGTCAATCCACCAAGTATTATAAGGAACTTCAGTTAAATTTGATTCGAGACGTGTAAAAGCACAGAGCTTACCTTGCTTCTCAAACCACACCTTACGTTTCAGGCAATCTTTCGAAAGTGTCCAAATTTTCCACATAAATGACACTTTCCATTCTTGTTCCCTTTCTTATGTAGTTGAGATGAGGACTGATTAACATTAAGTTATTTCTGTTGTCCCTTACCATGCTTCTTTCATTTCTTTTCAGCTCCTTGATGATTTACATAATTAATGGAATGGGTTCCTTGATTCTTTAGCCTCATTTCCTCTTGAACCAACATACCATGCAATTCACGCACGTTTCATTTGTCTTTCATGGTGTTGTAATTCATTTGAAAAGGACCATACTCAGATGGTAATGAGTTGATAATGAACTGCACAAGGAAATTTTGTTACACTTACATTCCTAATGACTTAAGTCTTGCTGCTATGTTTATCATTTCAACGACATGCTCATGCATAGTACGTGAACTATCAGACTTCATGGTGATTAAAGTACCTATTAGTGTCCCAGCAAGAGACTTATCAGCAGTTTGGGAAGACTCTTCCACAAGTTTCAAAAGTTCTTTCGCACTTTCAGTTTTGGGAAGAGTAGCCTTAATGTTGCCCGTAATATTCATTTGCATGAACATGAACCTAATCTGTTAGACTGATCTCAGTGCTTATAATAGGAATTTTCTTCATCACTGCTAGCTTCAGTAATAGCAGTTGGCTTTTCAGAGTAAAGTGCAGCATCAAGATCTAAAACTCCAAGATGGAATTTGATCTGTTCGCACCAATCTAAAAAGTTAAGTCCATTAAAAGTCGTAATAGAGGCAGAGTGCGAATGAAGGGCAAGTGCTGAAAATAGAATATGCTCATTTGTTAATGCTTTGAGTTATCAGATTAAACACATTATCAAATTCATAAATAATTTACTTAAATGTATATTGATGTTCTCCTTTGGGCAAAACATCAAAATACAACTTTAAACATAATGATGCTTAAAATATATTTAACACAAAATGATAATAGTTAATGAATCAATTAATAATATTTATCATCTTTGGATAAATAAATAAAACTAACGATACATCAAAATTATCTCTTTAATGTTTATTGGTCATACGAACAAACAATCAACCTTTGGGTGATCCACAAATGTATTATGACCAAAAATTTAATTTATCCATAATTATTAGATCAATTATAAGCATCAAGATTAACGGGTAATTAATTTAAACTTTAACCTTTATTTTGGAATTAATTTCATAAAGATTCGACCACTTTGGTGATTAACGAATCTTACATATATGATTCCAAGTTATATTAAGAAACAATAAATTTTATTATTGCATACTACAACATTCTAACAACAAAGAGTTGTTTCTTTAATATT
>NW_025860912.1:0-1786 GCF_002878395.1 Capsicum annuum
ACTGAAAAATGGAACTTTACGTTCTGTTCAGGACCTTCCTGAAAAATGGAACTTTACTTTCTGTTCTGGACCCTCATAATAAACGAGATTTTAGTTTCTGTTGAAGACCCTGCTTAAAAATGAGAGGTTACTTTATGTTCAAGACCTTCCTGAAGAATAGGATTTTACTTTCTGTTCAAGACCCTCCTGAAAAATGGGATTTTACTTTCTTTTCAGGACCCTCCTATTAAATGAGATTTTACTTTATGTTCTGGACACTCCTAAAAAATGAGACTTTACTTTCTCTTTAGGAGCTTCCTCAAAAATGGGACTTTAGTTTCAGTTAAGGACCCTCCACAAAAAAGGGACTTTATTTTCTGGACCCTCCTAAAAAAAGAGATTTTACTTTCTGTTCAACACCCTCCTAAAAAATAAGATTTTACTTTCTGTTTAGGACCCTCCTAAAAAATAGGAATTTTACTTTCTGTTTAGGACCCTCATGAAAAATGGGACTTTACGTTCTGTTCAGGACACTCCTAAAAACTGGAACTTTACTTTCTGTTCTGGACACTCATGATAAATGAGATTTTACTTTCTGTTGAAGATCCTTCTTAAAAATGAGAGGTTACCTTATGTTCACGACCCTTCTGAAGAATAGGATTTTACTTTCTGTTCAAGACCCTCCTGAAAAATGGGACTTTACTTTCTTTTAAGGACCCTCCTGATAAATGAGATTTTACTTTTTGTTCAGGAACCTCCTAAAAAATATGACTTTGATTTTTGTTCAGGACCCTCATGAAAAATGAGATTTTACTTTCTGCTCAAGACCCTCCTGAAAAATGGGATTTTACTTTCTGTTCAGGACCTTTCTGAAAAAAAAAAGGACTTTTCTTTCTGTTCAGGACCCTCCTGAATAATGGAATTTTACTTTCTATTCAGAATCCTCCTGAAAAATGGGACTTTACTTCGATTCAGGACCCTCCTAAAAAATGATTTTACTTTTTGTTCAGTTCCCTTCTGAAAAATGAGATTTACTTTCTGTTCAGGACCCTCCTGAAAAATTGGATTGTACTTTCTGTTCAGGACCCTCCTAGCAAATGGGATTTTAGTTTTTGTTTGGGACCGTCCGAAAAATGAGATTTTACTTCCTGTTCAGGACCCTGCTGAAAAATGGGATTTTACTTTCTATTCAGGACCCTCCTGAAAAATAAGACTTTACATTCTGTTCAGGACCCTCCTGAAAAATGGGAGGTTACATTCTGAAGAATAGTATTTTACTTTTTTTTTAAAACCCTCCTGAAAAATAGGATTTTACATTCTGTTCAGGACCCTCCTAAAAATGGGACTATAGTTTTTTTTCAGGACACTCCTGAAAAATAGAAAATAACTTTCTGTTTAGGACCCTCCTGAAAAATGCGACTTGAGATTTTGTTCAGAACCCTCCATAAAAATTAGAATTTACTTTCTGTTCAGGATCCTCCTGAAAACTGGGAATTCACTTTTGATTCAGGACCCTTCTTAAAAAAAAGACGTTTATTTTCTGTTCAGGACCCTCCTGAAAAATGGGACTTTACTTTTATTCAGGACCCTCCAGAAAAATTAGATTTTACTTTCTGTTCAGGACCCTCCTAAAAAATGAGATTTTACTTTCTTTGTAGGACTCTCCTGAAAAATAGGATTTTAATTTCTGTTTCGGACCCTCCTGAAAAATGGGATTTCATTTTCTGTTCAGGACCCACCTAAAAAATGGGATTTTACAATTTGTTCAGGACCCTCGTAAAAATGGGACTACAGTTTCTGTTCAGGA
>NW_025860913.1:0-2485 GCF_002878395.1 Capsicum annuum
CTTCTCGAGTAAGCTCAAATACCTTGGTCGCACCACTCTGAACGTTCTCCATAAGCTGTAGTAAAATAGGATCTGCATATTGCTTCTCTTTCACTTCAGCTACTAATGAAGATTCCGCAGCATTATGTACAATAAGCTCTTTATCCGAAGTTTCAAGAAGTCGAACTCCCAAACTAGCTAACTAGTGAAGATCTTTAATCATCCCTTGCATTTCTATAGGTGCCATCATAGCCTTACGACTTAACACATCAGCTACCATATTTGCTTTCCCTGGATGGTACAATATATCAACATCGTAGTCCTTTAATAGTTCAGGATGCTGAATAACTCGTTGTATTTGAGACTTTTCGGGATACCAGAAAATGGATCGTGAGTATAATCTTCAAAAACAGTATATAAAATAAAAGAAAGGAATAAACAACTTACAAATTTATTAGAACTTCAACGAAAACATTACAAAATAGTTTACAAGAGATTGGGCAAGAGAGAATTTTTTAGAGTGGGTAAAATTATCTGATGCCTTCTCCTAGATTACAAGCTGCCTTATATAGGCAAGAAAATCTAGATTATACATCTGGTGTGTACATTTGTAAGGCTTGGATTTAATCTCTAAAAGTAGATTCTTTTCTCGAGTGGACATGCTTTTAAAAAGCTGATTAGGGGACCTTCTGTCAGGGCATTGTCTTTTCTCTGTTGGAAAAGCATTGGATTCCTTTAGCTTTTTGAAAATATGATTAGAGGGCCTTTTGTCAGGACAGTGTCTTTTCTCCTTTGGAAAAGCAAGTGGCTTTTGGATTCTTATCATGAATAGTAAATTGCCCTTTTAAAAGTAATTCCGGTTCTTTGAACCTCTACTTTCAAAGGGGCATTTCCCTATTCTCAATAGGGGTCCAAATAGGCCATAGCTATTCCTTTAGGGTTGAGCATATCGCCATTATTGTCACTACTTCCTGTTGAGGAAGCTTCTTCTAGAAGTTGTAATACTTCTTCTTCATTGGCTTCTTGGCTTTCCATATCCTGTAAAGCCTTTTTTAACTTTTCCTTGAGGGCCTTCTTACTGTGAGAGGCCGTGGTTGAGGAAGTTGTTGCTGATTTCTCCTTGTCTGGAGTTTTTGGTGCTGCTGGCTTGGGAGTCCAACCTTTGACTTTTATCTCTTTGGATAAGTATTTGATACGGTCTTGTTCCCCTTTAGTGAAGTTCCAAGAAATAATATAAGAAACTCGTTTTTTGATAAAGAACTTGCACATCTAAATGTGCTCGAGGAGGGTTGCACACCCTTCTTTGGTACAGAAATCCGTAAATCGGTTAATGAATTGTTGAGGGAGGATTTCTTTGATTCCTCCAAAGTAGATCCACCACTCATAAAACCATCTAGGGATAATGGCATATACCATTGCTGGACAATATTTAATAAACCAGGTGTGTCCCGGTCTGACATATAAGAAATTAAACCATGCCGACTTATAGTCGTACCAATTATAAGTTTGTGGCCTATGAGGCATAGATAGTGCAATTGGGGTATGCAGGTGATCTGCAAACCAATTGAAAGGAGTTAGTATCCTTTTAATAGTGAACCTCAAATAGTCGATGTATTCTGGATTTCGTTCATTCATAGAATGTTCTACCTCGATTGAATTAGTGTCAACGAGGATGGCCTCATAATACCTTCTTGTCTTAAGGGGATTTTCAGTATCCACAAAATTATTGTCATTATAAACAGGCTTGATTAGCTGCTCTAATGGATATCCCTCATATGCTTTGTCTAAAGCAATGATTGGCATTACCTGTGTGGTAATAAATTTGAATTCTTCTCTGACTGGAGGGGTTTGTTTAGGAGTGACCGCTGTGGGATCTACGGCCAAAGTGCCATTCATTACTATGGATGACCTCTTCCCAAACCAAGGGTTTAGGGACAAAGACATTGGATCTGTCTTTATTGGCCTCCATAAGGGTGGTGACGCCCCTAGGACTTGTGAATCGAGCTTGGGGTGCTAGAGTTGTACCCATGAGTCGATAGTATACTCTGTATATTATCGCAATTTATCGAGTGTTATCCTTACTGTTCATGTTTTTTGTTTTAACATTAAGAGTTAAAACATCCATGATGTTAGGATCATAAATGTCAACTGAGAAATTAGGGTAACAGTTAAAGTATACCAGGCCGTCGGCTAGGTTACAAGCCTTTGAATGCGGTCCTAAAATGGATTAGGCATCCAATCCCTAACAAGAGGGATCTTCTCAAGAGAACTTTCAAGGCCAACCTTTACAGTAAATTTGATATGAAGTCAGGATTCTGGCAGATTCAAATCGCTGAAAAGGATAAATATAAAACAGCATTCAATGTCCCGTTTGGGCACTATGAATGGAATGTTTTGCCTTTTGGCCTCAAAAATGCTCCATCAGAGTTTCAAAACATTATGAACAATATTTTCAATCCTTATACTTATATGTCGATTGTTTATATTGATGATGTGCTTATTTTCT
>NW_025860914.1:0-1091 GCF_002878395.1 Capsicum annuum
AAATAATCCTTATGATTCATGTCATTAAATAAGTTCTTGTTTGGGTTAAAATATTAGTAAATGATATCTGAAATGGAGTAAAACGGTCCAACCAACACTGCTTGAAAGATTTCAGTTGTTTGGACTTTTGGATTTCATCGCGCACATCTAGTGAGAGTTTTGAGGTGTTTATCAATGACATCAAATCAAGGTAGATAGACATTTTGCACACATGTTAATTTTGAAACTTCTGTCTTTACCTTTATAAAAAAAAATTGTTGCTGAGATCTATTTTATTCATAGTGATCTTTGCTTTTCTTGATTTTTTTAATAAAAGAACGAAAATAATGCTAGTCTGTAATTATTATTTGAAATTTAATTTTTAAATGAGATGTTCATAATTCAGCATAAAGGAAAAAGGATCAAATTTACCTCTTTACTTTGAAAAAATAGCTAAATATATCCTTCGTCATACTTTGTAGTCAAATTTATCCTCGATGTCATACTTTGGGGCCAAATTTACCCCTCTACTTTAGAAATTGGCTAAATATACCCTTCGTCATACTTTGGGATCAAATTTACCCTTGATGTCATACTTTAGAGTCAAATTTATCTTCATTGTTAAGAAATTTTTCATATGTACACTTTTTAAATAGAAAAGCTCAAATGAACGCTAAATACCCCATTTTTTAAAAATAAAATATACCTTAATCTAATCCGTCTGATCTGACTCGGGCCACAAAAAAAACACAAATAATAAATATACCCCCTTCAGTTTTGTTGGTCAATTTTTCAACGAGATTAAGCCACTAGATATTTATCAGGCATAACTCACGAAAAATTGATTTGCATCAGTGCAAACACAAAGAAATTTATTCCTTTCTCAGTTCGTGGATCTACATCAGTGCAGAACTCATGAAAAATGGCACTTTACAAACTAATGCAATAGATTAGGTCAATTGGATATTTCTCTAGATGATTGAGTTAAGAGGTCTCCTTATATGCCAATCGGACATCTCTTCTTTCATATATATTTATATGCAATTTAGATTTATACAATTTTTTTATCATGTCATTTACTCAAAAAATTTATTCACTGGTTCTAGAATTTT
>NW_025860915.1:0-3580 GCF_002878395.1 Capsicum annuum
GTCTCTTTTATGAAATGTAGTGAAGTTGCGGAATGGTTTCCTTTTGTGCGTTCTTTCTTAAAAAAAAATCTTCAACTTTGTGGTGTTTAAAATGGCCTCTTTACCCTCAAAGGCCGGTAGAAATGTGCATAAACCTAGAATGTAAACAAAGTGATTTCTATGCTTGTGGCCTGACCTAATCCTAACGGGTTTTATCTTTGATGAGCATGTTCTTTCAGATAAGTGGTTGGTTTGTAGCACTCTGGCTAGTCATCTGTACTTTACTAGATCAAAAGGGAAGTTTTCCATGGCTAGTAGGGAGATTGAAAATTCACTCATTGACCCAGATCAGGATCGCAGGGAAGAAATTTTAGAGCACAATGATGAGGTATTGAGACTTAGACAACAATTGCTAGATCTGCACTGAGCATGGGCTAGTGGCATGCCTCCTCCTCCACTCCCTAAAGATCTTGGGAATATCCCCAATTGCCCACCGCTCTTTCAGGCGCAATTCTCTGTTCCTATTGAGTCATCAGAGAACGCACCAGGATTCACTCCACGGCAATATTACCCTAGCACTTCTAGTGTGCCTCTACCAGTTCCTCAACCAAGGCCCATGACTCAGCCGGTGCCACCGACAGTGCCTGTGTTTGTGGCTCTGCCACTACCCGAAGCTCCCACCTATGCTATGTGTTCGACAATGGTACTTCCTCGGTCTACGAGTGAACTAATGTTTAAAATTTTGGAGAATCAGTATTGTGCCCCGGAGCCCACTTTTAAGATGAATGAACCGTATGGATACACTCAGTCACTGGCGTTTTCATTTGATACGGAGAAGCCTGCTGCAATAGAGGAACAAGAGTCATGGCGCGGAAGTTGAAAAGTTTAGAACAAGCCATGAGGAATTTGCAGGAATCGGAGGTTATAGGATTGTTGCCTATAAAGATCTTTGCATGTTCCCAGACATTAACCTCCCCCTTGGTTTTAAAATGCCCAAGTTTGAGAAATACGCCGGGCACGGTGATCCTATGGTACATTTGAGATGTTATTGCAATCAATTGAGGGCTGCGGGGGAAAGAAAAGAGTTGCTTATGGCTTTCTTTGATGAGAGTCTTTTCAGTCTGGCTTCAGAATGGTTCGTCGATCAGGATATTGACAATTGGAACAATTGGGATGGCCTAGCTAATAAATTTTTGCAACATTTTTATATAACGTCGACCTGGTTCATGATGAGAAATCCCTGGTCAACATGAAGAAGAAAAGTACTGAAGGCTTTTGGGAATACACGGTAAGATGGCGTGAACAGGCCGCAAGGGTAAAACCTCCAATGAAGGAGAGTAAAATGGTAGAGGTCTTCATTCAGGCACAGGATGAGACCTATTTTCAACATTTACTTCCGGCAATGGGAAAGTCTTTTATTAAAGTCCTCAAAATAGGAGAGATAATAGAAGATGAAATCAAAATCGGTCAAATAGTGAGTTATGCCATGTTGAAAGACACCACACAAGCGATTCAAGGTGGATCTTGCACGTTCGGAGTTAAAAAGAAGAAAGAGGACATGGCGACAGTTATAGCTAGATCCCATTCCTATCCCAAAAGACCGCCTCTCCCCTATCCCCAATCCCAAGCCTAAGTCTATGCCAAAGTTCTATATATCCCTCCCCACCATTACTAACCTCCACAAAATCCATTATATTCCATTCCACCACCCCCGTACCCATTGTATAGTGTGTAGCCATATGCCCAAACCCCTTCTTACCCATAATGGCACGTGTAAGCTCCACAAAATCGTCCATTAGCTCCATCAAATTACCAAAACCCCTTCATACCCAGTTTCCAACCCAGGCCCAAGTACAAAAAAGAGAAGGTGGACAAAAATTAGGTCACACCTCTTGGAGAGTCATATGCTAGCTTGTTTGAGAGGTTGGGAAAGATAAAGGTATTAAATTATTCATTAAGGTATGCGTATTGTTCTGACATGCCGGGGCACAATATCGAGAAATATTGGCATTTGAAGAGAGTTGTCCAAGATTTAATTGACACAAATCAGATACTGGTCCAGGCCCCAAAGGTTCAAAACATTAACCAAAACCCATTGCCAACCCATACTGAAACCTTTATGTTAGAACTGATATATGATGGGAAAGAGTCGTCAAGGTGTTATAAGCCTATTGTTAAAATACAAACCAATAAGGACAAATCAGTGAATGTGGAAGATTGGTTGAAAGAAATGTCACTAAGCCAGGAAGGAATAGGAAAAGCTAAAGTCCAAGAAAGCACAAAGAAACCCGTGATCACAGTTAAAGGAGTCGGAGCAGTCGTTGGTTTGAGTCAAGACAAGCCTAAGTTGACAGTGATAGGAGTTCTGTGTAAGCCTATATTAACAGTGAAAGGAGCACTTGTGGCCCCTATTATTATCAAACAGGTGACTCAACCTCCGATAGTTGATATAAAAAAGGTTCCCTATAAATATGAACGGACTATGATGACCTTTCAGGGGAAGAAAGTAATGAAAGATGTAGATGACGCAGGGGGTTTGACTCGGTCAGGAAGATGCTTCGTGCCTGAAAGTTTAAGAAAGTCCAAGCCAATTGAGAGTGGACCTTTATCTATCAAAAAGCCTGTCACCGAAGAAGAAGCTGAACAATTTTTAAAAAAGATGAGGTTGCCAGAGTATTCAATAATAGATCAGTTGAAGAAAATCCCTGCTCAAATTTCCATCTTATCTTTGTTGTTGCATTCCAAGGAACATAGTGATATTATATTTAAGGTATTAAATGAAGCATATATTCCTAGGGAGATTACAATAAATTAACTTGAGAAAATGGTTGGAAAAATCTTTGAGGTCAATCGGATCAGCTTCTCTGATGATGAATTGCCCGTTGAAGGTACGGGGCATAACCGGGGTCTTTACATTACAGTAAAATGCAAAGATTTCTACGTCACTCATGTCATGACTGACGGAGGTTCAGGTGCAAATATCTTCCCTATTTCTACTTTACAAAAGTTGAATATTGATGTTGAGAGAATCAGTCCCAACAATGTATGTGTCAGGGTTTTCGATGGTGCAAAATCAAACTCCATTGGAGAAATAGAACTAATGTTGATTATAGGGCCGGTTAAGTTCTCCATAGAGTTTTAAGTGTTGGAAATAGACTCCTCTTACAATCTGTTATTGGGAAGACTGTAGATCCACAAGGCCAAGGAAGTTGCATCTACATTGCACCATATGATCAAGTTTGAGCATGACAGGAAAAAAGTGGTTATTCATGGTGAAGGGGATTTGTCCGCCGACGAAGATTCCCCCTTGTCCCTTATTGAAGAAAACAATGTAGAGGAGACATTTGTCTATCAAACTTTTGATACAGTATCGGTGAATTATATCGTTGAAGGGAAGGATATTCCAGGGACACAATTGTCTCCCGCTTCTGTCATGATGATAAATGAAATGTTAAAATATAGATTCAAGCCAGAAAGGGGTTTGGGATTGTCTCTGCACGATAGGGTTTATCCCATATGTCCGAATGAGAACATGGGTACTTTTGGTTTGGGATTTGAATGTACGGCTGAAGATCTAAAGAAGGCCAAGGGAAGTAAAAAA